>NW_026554436.1:0-3646 GCF_027596085.1 Anoplopoma fimbria | reverse complement strand
CAAATTATAAATAATTTATCGCCTTTATCCTGGATTTTTCATTCTCTTGTCTTTAGGGTGACAGCCCTAACAGTGAAAGTGCTATCGCTGGTGGCGGAGCGTCAGACAGTGGCTTTTGGACAGCAGGGCAGAACGGTTAGGGTTGCACCAGAACAACAGATCAGGCACTCAGTCAGTTACTTGCTCTCAGTACCGAAGACTGATGGGTCATTCGTTGACCGACATCCAGTACTACACAGAGGAGTTCTGGTAACCTCTACTGCATTCATGTTAAAACATGCATATACATAGAACAATATTAGATTTGTCAATAAACTTAACAGAATTTGATTTTGAAAGCAATAATAATAATCTCTGTTTGTTCAAAGCAGAAAGGCAAAGACCATGATGCATCTATGACATCGTTTATAATTCTTGCACTGCACCGGTCGCTTAAATTCCTGCACTCCGAATTGAGAAGTAATGCGGTGAGTTAATAGAACGACTTGTTGCCCTTGGTGACTGTTTTTAGCCATGCTTGCTGTGTTTTGGGGCTTTTGGGATGGCAGTCCACCACATTGGTCCAGTCTAAAATATATAAATATTGAGATCCAATAGATTATGATGCAGTTTTGTAAAGACATTTATTTATCCCAGAGGATGCATCCTCATGACATCGGTGATCCCTTGACTTTCTGCTCTAGCGCAAATCTACATACAAAAATACATGCTTTGAGTGTGAGGAACGCACTTTTACCTGCTTGGTCATGAAACTTGACCTGATCGCTAGCGAGTGGTTTTAGGTTTTGACACCAAGTTGGTAGACCCTGTCACCATTCTATCACTAGATTTAATTGGTCACAATCCTATTGGCAGGATTTCACTCCCGACACAGTAGCAAGGGGGCGGTAAATAGGGGATTTGCAATCCACCCCTAAGCACTACATCTCAGAGGTAAATATTGTACTTTTTCCTCCACTAAATTTGTGTGAGAGCTGTTGTTACTTTTCACCTGACATTAAATGTACATACAGTGGTTCCTATCCTTGACCGGGTCCAAATTCTTGTTCATGGTATATAAAACTTTATTTTTCTCTGTTAATTTCTGTAAACACAACAGTATGATTAAATATGATCACATCATGTTCTAAACAATTAAGATAAAAGAGTTTCTGCTGTTTGTCACTGGAGGTTTGACGAGCAAACAAACATTGTATGAATGATGGAGTGAATTTCAATCTGTGAAACACAATATTAACATGCTTTGTATTTCATCAGCCTGTACAGACTGAAACATTAACTAAAGCTTTCTGGTTAATGTAGTGGGGTAAAAAATAGAATATTTACCTCTGAGATGTAGTGGAGTAGTGTTAAGAGGCAGATTGCTAACCACCTTTATACCACCCCCTAGTCACTCTGTGGGAAGTGATGTCTAGCCAATCCAAAGACAAGGATTGTCACCAATTAAATCAACTGATAGAATGGTGACCACTTGTGAGCGAGCAGGTAAAGTGTTGCAAGTGTGCAGGTGAAACTTTTGCAGATGGAAAAGAAGTGATATTCTGTGGATCTCATTTATTCTTGACGATATTTACATTGATTAACCCTCAAACAAATACTGCAAAGCATTCCCAGCATCCTCAGTTGTTCTATGTGCAAATCACCTAATGTTAGCATACTAACAAGCTAAAATAAGATGATAAAAATGCACTCTGAGCATGTTGTCATGCTGACGTTATCATTTAGCTCAAAGCACTGCTGTACCTGTGGCCTCATAGATCTGCTAGTGTGTCTGTCGACTGTTAGCCTTGTTACTATTAATCTACTTTAATAGACTGTAGTCAATGCCTAATTTGCAAAAAAGATGAGATGCAAAATAACATTGACTGCCCTCATGCTACTTTCTACCAGGAAGCAAGCATTGCCAGATCAACAACATATCTCCTGTCGCACCTTGAGGAGCTTCAGCATCCCTATGCTGTTGCCATTACAGTCTACTGCCTCGCAGTTTGCCTGCCAAAGGGAAGAGATCATTCATCTGCCTGGACAAAACTTCAAACACTGGCTACTGAAGGCATGTTCAATCAAAGTAAATAGGCGTGGGCGATATGGATTAAATGTATAATTCCCCTTTGAGTTATATATAATGAAACAATCAGTTCACCCAGTTGAGTATAATAAATTAAGAAATTGACTATTTTTAGTAAACCCAGTAAATTAACTGCCTAGCAAGGCAGTTTCAAGGCAGTTTTATTGCATTGATGCAAAAAACATGTCAATATTAAATGTTGCCATAAAGCAGGCCTTCTAATTGATTGACAGCAATGCCTAAAAAAACGAGAGATATTCAAGTGATTTTATGTTGTTAACAGTATGTGGCAGAGCAATTGTCAGTTAATCAATTCATATTCTCTCATTTTAACATATCGCCCAACAATAAGAGACAACCAAAATGTGTATCACAAATTCGTATTGATTTATAATTACTGTAATTTTTACTTACAAATTATCAGGGACAAATGGCTGTTATCTGTGGACAGCGAATGCAAACCCACAGCATCAAGCGCATGTAGATGCCATCACAATAGAGACTACAGCCTATGCCCTCCTAGCGGCAGTGGAACTTGGGCATACCAAGTGGGCAGACCAAGCAGCCTGCTGGTTGACCTCCCAAGAAAACTATTTTGGAGGCTACAGATCAACACAGGTGATTGGGATGCTACATCGTGAATAGTTTGAACCTTAAGAATCTCTTTCTTTGGACCTAGACCCTTTATCCCAGTGGTCCCACATCATACAGTTTAGACCAGATTTACTGTCTAAAGTGCAGATGGTAAACATGTTATTAATGTTTTATTACTATGCCCAGGATACCGTCATGGCCTTGGAAGCCCTGGCGGAGTATGACCTAAAGAGGTTCGCCAGATCTGAAGTAAATCTAATAGCAGAGTTCACAGTCCAAGGAAAGCAAGACATTGTAAAACTTGCATTGGTAAATGGGAAGGAAAAGGTGGAAACTGACCTTAAGGTATCAAAAAGAATCATCTACACTATTGTGTAGTGCACTATTACACTCATATATTTAACCTCTTTCTTAGATAACGTTTCTTGCATCTTTTGTTCCAGAAATTTTCAGGGAACACCATTATGGTGCAATTGACAGGAAATGGCGAAACCAAGCTTAAAGTAAGTTTGATTAATGTCTGTGTACGCTGAAAGAGATCCATAATGTACAACAAAAATCACCATCTCTTTGGCAGATCGTAAAGGCTTACCAATTGCTGGACCCCAAGGACGATTGTGACCAAGTGTCAATCAGCGTCACAGTGGAGGGGAAAGTGAAATACACCGGTGAAATTTTGACACTGATAAGAAGTCACAACCTTGACATCTAATAAAAGCTACACAATTACATTAACCTCTGTCTCCCTAGCTGAGATCATAAAAAACTATGAATACTACGATGACTACGATAACAACGAGGAAAAAGATGTGCGTGTGCCACGATCAGCAATCGAGTGGTTTGATGCTCGCACCAAACAGGAGAGAACTGGATAACAACTTAAATTCAGACGAGGCTGTCACCTACAGAATCTGTGTCAGGTTAGTTGAACGAGACTCACATCACATTCACTCTTTATAAATCCTAAGGTGACATGAGAGATGA
>NW_026554435.1:0-2264 GCF_027596085.1 Anoplopoma fimbria | reverse complement strand
GTCTGCTTTCCTGCTTCTTCGTTTAATTTATTTTGTATCTCTTTCTCTACCTGATCATTTCTTCTTTGATACATTTTGCTATCATCTCTTTATATGAATCCTCTCTTAATAAGCTGTTGTTTAGGCACCACATTCCTCCACCTACATTCCTTATACATACGTCCCTTAACCTCAGCGACAGGATTGCATGATCACTAAGAGTGGTAAAAGTATATTTCACCTCTTTTATTTGGCTGACAATGTTTTCCTTAACTAGAACCAGGTCTATTCTACTCTGTCTAAGGGTCCCCATAACCACCTGCCTCCGCGAAAACACTTTTCGTTCTGCATTTTCCTCCTCCATACGTCCACCATTTTGTGTTCTGCCATCATGCTTTTCAAAAAGTTCCTTGACCCATCATACCTGTATTTTACATTATTTGAATAATCTAGTCTTGATAATTTTACATTATAGTCACCAACCATCATACAATCTCCCGTGCACAGAACCTCCAAGTCCTCAAAAAAACCTTTTCTCAGTTCCTCCACGTTTGGTGCATATATATTGATTAATTTGTATGCGTTTTTATTGTGGACAAATTCTATCGCTATCACACGTCCATTCCCTCCACAAAAGGTTTGCTTGACACCACTAACAGACCTCTCCCTGACAAGGATTGCCACTCCACATGCCTTCGCACTTCCATTGTCTATAAATATGGGCCCTTTCCAAAGTTTTCCAAGGGTTTTCACAAGTTCATTATCCCAATGCGTTTCTTGAAGGCACAATATGTCAGATTTCCAGAGTTCAATCGTTCTTTCTATTTTGATCATGTTCCTTAGGCCGTTTGCATTTAAGGATGTTATTATGACCATAGTAATGGTAAAAAGAAAAACACAGCTTTCCATAGATGCTCGATGGGTCATACCTTCCGCTCTTTTGGCTCCCTTTTGTCCCTCTTTTTGATCATTCTCTTCCTGCTGGCTTTCACCGCATCGTAGTCCATCGACTCTCCTTCCTCCGATGCTCTCGTCTCCATCACCTCCATCCTCGAATCGTCTGGCTCCTTAGGTGAAGCAGTCGCAGCAGCAGCCCCGCCGTCCCGTGGAGCCTCACTGCAATCCGGGGCCTCCACCTCTCCTGGTCGGCCGCCTCTTCGTTCACTCGCCCGGGCTGAGGGTGTTTTGGGCGCTGTGCTAGCGCCTTCCTCCATACTTTGCCCGGATGCTCCTCCCGTCATGCGACCCGTCTCACCGGACACTCCATCCGCACTGCTGCCGATGGTGGATGGGGTCATTTCACCCCCGCTGGCAGCTCCGGTGTCCTCGTCCTGCTGTCGCTGATCCTCCTCGGACCGGGAAACGCGCTCGCCGCCGCCGGCTGGCTCCGCGTCCACCGTCCTCTCCTCTCCGCGTCTCCCCCCCCCTGCAAGTCACACTCCCTAGCATAGTGTCCCTGGCGCTTGCATTTATAACAGGTGAAGTCTGGGCATTCTCTTAAAATATGTCCTGGCTGGATGCACAGCCTGCAGACCTTCACCTGCCTGTCATGAATTACACGGAAGTACTCCCCTCCGTCTAGTGTCTCGAACTTTGTTGAGTAGGGCAGTGACTGTACAAGTTCAGTGAATTGTACTTTACAGAACCTTGTCCCGTCCACCACGTCTGTCCCAGGCCATTTCTTTCTTTTGATGGGCGAAATCGCCCTCACGCCCCACGTTGTGAGTTTCTGCCTAATTTCAGCGTCAGTGATATAAGATGGCAAGTTTAGAAATGAAACAACCATTTCATTGCTGCGAACTTCTTTGGCAGTCACCCGAGTGTTTTTGATTTTGAAACCATCTAATAACCTTGTCTTGCCCTTTCCCTCCTGCATGGTGATCTCGTAAATGTTCTTACTTTTGACCCTGCATGCCAGAACAATCCCGCACTTTTCCTTGATTCCCCGCAACAGTTCCATCATGGTTATGTAATCTTCACCGACCAGCTCCACAATCAAGGTCAGCTCCTTTTTATAGCCACAATCACCCTCACTTTCTCCCTGTCTCTCTTTATCTCTCCTACTATTCGCCATGCTTTCTTTCTCAATAGGCCTACTAACGGAATTGATCTCCTGTGTTATTCCTTTCTCGCTGTCTTCAATATGTCCAGAATCATTCTCCCGTTCTACATGTGTCAAACTGTTCTTAACTTCCATGTTTTCATTCACAAGTTTTTCCAGCAGCCATTTTGTCAGTCCAGAAAAAAAAAAAATAAAAACTCCCTCAAACAGCCAGGCTGTTGGG
>NW_026554434.1:0-2461 GCF_027596085.1 Anoplopoma fimbria | reverse complement strand
TAGTCCTGAGGGCTTTACTTGAAGAAACTCATGTAAAGTATGATTTCATGTCAGAAAAGACACTTTTGGGGTATTTTAAGGCTGAACATCTAAAAGTGATAAGTATCATGTTTTCATGAAAACACAAGTAAACTTGTTATTGAGTCCAGAGGGCCCTTACTTGAAGAAACTCATGTAAACTATGGTTTCCTGTCAGAAAAGACACTTTTGGGGTATTTTAAGGCTGAAACGTCTTTTTGAAGCAGAAAAGCTGTAAATGCATCTAAAAGTGATGAAATATCATGTTTTTCATGAAAACACAAGGAAACTTGTTATTATGAGTCCAGAGGCCCTTACTTGAAGAATCTCATGTAAAGTATGAATTCCTGTCAGAAAAGACACTTTTGTGGTATTTTCAGGCTGAAACGTCTTTTGCAGCAGAAAAGCTGTAAATGCATCTAAAAGTGATGCATGTTTTCATGAAAACACAAGGAAACTTGTTATTATGAGTCCAGAGGCCTTACTTGAAGAAACTCATGTAAAGTATGAATTCCTGTCAGAAAAGACACTTTTGGGGTATTTTAAGGCTGAAACGTCTTTGTGAGCAGAAAAGCTGTAAATGCATCTAAAAGTGATGAAAGTATCATGTTTTCATGAAAACACAAGGAAACTTGTTATTATTAGTCCGAGGCCTTTACTTGAAGAAACTCATGTAAAGTATGGTTTCATGTCAGAAAAGACACTTTTGGGGTATTTTAAGGCTGAAACGTCTTTTGTGAGCAAAAAAGCTGTAAATGCATCTAAAAGTGATGAAAGTATCATGTTTTCATGAAAACACAAGGAAACTTGTTATTATGAGTCCAGAGGCCCTTACTTGAAGAAACTCATGTAAAGTATGAATTCCTGTCAGAAAAGACACTTTTGGGGTATTTTCAGGCTGAAACGACTTTTGTGCAGCAAAAAAGCTGTAAATGCATCTAAAAGTGATGAAAGTATCATGTTTTCATGAAAACACAAGGAAACTTGTTATTATGAGTCCAGAGGCCCTTACTTGAAGAAACTCATGTAAAGTATGAATTCCTGTCAGAAAAGACACTTTTGGGGTATTTTCAGGCTGAAACGTCTTTTGGAGCAAAAAGCTGTAAATGCATCTAAAAGTGATGAAAGTATCATGTTTTCATGAAAACACAAGGAAACTTGTTATTATTAGTCCTGAGGCCTTTACTTGAAGAAACTCATGTAAAGTATGAATTCCTGTCAGAAAAGACACTTTTGGGGTATTTTAAGGCTGAAACGTCTTTTGCAGCAGAAAAGCTGTAAATGCATCTAAAAGTGATGCATTGTTTTCATGAAAACATAAGAAACTGTTATTATGAGTCCTGAGGCCCTTTCTTGAAAAACTCATGTAAAGTATGAATTCCTGTCAGAAAAGACACTTTTGGGGTATTTTCAGGTTGAAACGACTTTTGTGAGCAGAAAAGCTGTAAATGCATCTAAAGGTGATGAAAGTATCATGTTTTCATGAAAACACAAGGAAACTTGTTATTATGAGTCCAGAGGCCCTTACTTGAAGAAACTCATGTAAAGTATGATTTCATGTCAGAAAAGACAATTTGGGGTATTTTAAGGCTGAAACGACTTTTGTGAGCAGAAAAGCTGTAAATGCATCTAAAAGTGATGAAAGTATCATGTTTTCATGAAAACATAAGGAAACTTGTTATTATGAGTCCAGAGGCCCTTACTTGAAGAAACTCATGTAAACTATGGTTTCCTGTCAGAAAAGACACTTTTGGGGTATTTTAAGGCTGAAACGTCTTTTTGCAGCAGAAAAGCTGTAAATGCATCTAAAAGTGATGAAAGTATCATGTTTTCATGAAAACACAAGGAAACTTGTTATTATGAGTCCAGAGGCCCTTACTTGAAGAAACTCATGTAAAGTATGATTTCATGTCAGAAAAGACACTTTTGGGGTATTTTAAGGCTGAAACGTCTTTTGGCAGCAAAAAAGCTGTAAATGCATCTCTAAAAGTGAGGAAAGTATCATGTTTTAGAAATACAAGGAAACTTGTTATTATGAGTCCAGAAAGCCCTTACTTGAAGAAACTCATGTAAAGTATGAATTCCTGTCAGAAAAGACACTTTTGGGGTATTTTAAAGGCTGAAACGTCTTTTTGCAGCAGAAAAGCCGGAAATGCATCTAAAAGTGATAAGTATCATGTTTTCATGAAAACATAAGGAAACTTGTTATTATGAGTCAGAGGCCCTTACTTGAATAAACTCATGTAAAGTATGGTTTCGTCGCAGAAAAGACATTTTTGGGTTATTTTCAGGCTGAACGTCTTTTGGCAGCAGAAAAGCTGTAAATGCATCTAAAAGCGATGAAAGTATCATGTTTTCATGAAAACACAAAAACTTGTAATCATGAGTCCAGAGGCCCTTACTTGAAACTCATGTAAAGTATGGTTTCATGTCAGAAAAGACA
>NW_026554433.1:0-22746 GCF_027596085.1 Anoplopoma fimbria | reverse complement strand
CTATCCACTCTTGTACCATAGCACATGAGCCATCTCACTCTAAACATCACCTGGTTCCTGACCTTCTTTACTACCGTGTTGTTGTTAAAGTGTTCCTCAACCGGGAAGGCATCAGAGCTGGTGGAAAGTGAGGTGATGAACAAGTTTCAGGCGGTGTTTGGATTTATTCATATCAGCTCGACAGTGTTCTTGTGGGTTTAAGCTCCCTGAAGGTCGGTGCTGGAAGTATCATTATCTGGCGTGGCGGAGTCAGGCTGTGCCGCCTTTAGGCATACGTTATCTGCTCAAGCGCTGTTTATAATCTGGTTATATGGTTGCCGACACTATCACATGATGGTGCTTAAAATCATTTCATTTTAAAACTGTGAATATGGTGAATATATTCAAATGTGATGAAAGTATCTTCACTACGAGGTTGCAGGATGGGGGTGGTTGTGTGTGTCTGCACTAGCGTTCGCTTAATTTTGGGGGTGAAGGCAGGAGAAATAATTTTGCAAATGTGATCCCCATTGACTTGAGCCTAGTCTTTCTTATGGATTATGGGGGGGAAAAAATGTGAGATGCGGTGGCTCATCCCTCTCTTTTCAGGCCTGTCTAGTTTAACGCGCCGATTAGCATTACAGCCAGGTCAACGCAAGCATTTAGTAGCTAGTAGCCAAGGATGAGGGACAGAATCAAAGCCATTTTAGATAATCCCTCTCACCCTTTCTACAAGAAGCTGTGGCTGAGGAGCAGGCATGGGGTGTAGGCCTACCTCCATTTTTAAATGTTTGGTTTGCTATTAATGTATGGATTTAGGTGTGTGTTTTACGGATAAACCGAACCTTTGAGCCACACCTAGACCACAACTTATTGTCACGAGATGAGCGACAGGTGTGGCAGGGAGCGGCTCACAACATACCGGAGTCCGGTAAGAGTGTGCAGCTGAGCAGTTCTCCTGACAGCCACCAGCCAAGTAACCAGGGAGTTGCAGAGGGACTATGTTCAGTGTCCGCCATCCAAAACGTATGCTGATGCTGGGTTTGCTAGCTGAATGGCTGTATCTTTGCCACTGTGTTTCTGGCCTGGTTGTACAGGAGTGTGTCCCCACTAATGCAGGCCTTCTTCGTGGATGTACCCCCAGCTTTGCCTCGTTGGTCCATCTTCTCTCAGTCTTTACCCTACTTTTTTTAGTTTCTGCCTTTAAGTTGGGAGATGTTGAACCAGACAGTCACCAGAGAGACCCAAAGCTGCATTGGCGACATAGTAACAGGCGTCCTTTATTGTTGTATAGCAATGGTCCAGTGTGATATTATTCCTGGTGGGAAACTTACATATGCTATCTGTGTTTTGGCAGTATTTTGCTGAAGTTTGCTCTGTTACAGTCCCCAACAACAATGAACAAGAATTCTGGATTGTTGTGGTCCACATTAGTAATATGGTCAGCCAGATGGTGTAACGCTTGACTAATGCAGGCCTGAGGTGTATTGTAAACACCGACCGGGATGCACATCTAACCGACTGGAACTGTATCAAGGCATGTCACACCACATACCAGCTTCTTCTCCCCTATCTAAATGTCACGTCCATCTGCAATTGTACCACCCACGTAGCTAACTTGGTAACTTCAAGTTGGTTTGGCGTGTTTCAGCAACCATGCTTCATTCAGTCTGCCTCAGATTTTTGAATCAGCTGGGAGTTAGGATGTGTTGCAACGATTCAGATGGCAATTAATTTTGGCCTTTCAGAAACCTCCATGTTTTATAAAGTATGCATAACACACAGCCTTTAACATTTCACCACTAACCAGTCAACCACACACACGCATAGTTGTGTTATCATGACTTTTGGAGACATAACATTGACTTACATTCAGTTCCCAGAGACTTAACCTAACCCTAAACATAACCGGTACCAGCCTAATCCTAAACCTTACCCTAACCTTAAGCCACGTCAGCACCCTAAAATGTAATGATATTCATCATGAGGACTACATTTTGTGCATGTGAGGAAGACAAATTCCCACAATGTGCCTGTGTAGAGAGATTTATGTCCCGACAGGATGGGGTAAAATACCTCCACACACACATACAACTATTCCCCAGTGGCAGGTGAACAATCACAGATGAACTGCCCTGCATTCAGCCTCTTTTCTCTTTTTCTCTCCACCGTTTCCTTGTTGGTTCCCATTGTTCAGAATGTATTGAGATTATGTGCTTACGCTTGCACACTCCGGGTCTACCCACCGTGCAACCAGCTGTGATTGAGACATCAGTTCATGAGTGCAGACACCAGGCATGTTCTTTTCAGAAATGATTTCTCTGGGGGGGGGGGAAATCAAGATCCCAGGCAGCATCAAACCCTCAGCAACGCATCAAAAGTTTGCAACCACAGCTGGGGTGAGTGAGATAGAAGTGAGCAGTTACATCACTTACATGAATAGACACACTCCTCCTGACCCCTAAACTGACTGAATGATATAGATGCTGCTGCTGTCTGCCATTTTGAAGGCTGAATGAATAGGACAAGATTGGTTCATGATTTTGTTTGCATGTATGTGCGAGACACAAAGAGAAGGATGCAACATATATCTTTAATAACATGAAGTAAACGTGTGTCTGTGTGTCAGAGAGACAGCAGTAGGGCTGTAATCAACCAAAGAAATTCTTGGTCGACTGAAACCCTGAAAACTAAAAATCGACTAATTGGGGGGGGCGAGGCATCACGTGCATCTGCGCAATATAATAGCCCATGATTACCGAAAATATATACTGATATCAGCACAAGAAGGCAATTAAACACAAAAGGCAATTCAGGGAAAATTATCTTTATTAAACACGACACCAATGGGCCTCATATCCTGAGCAATAAAATTGACAATTCCTTCTGTGATATCATGTTTGCGTTTGGATGATAGAGGAGGCTTAACATCAGCTGGTCTGGGTGTATCGGAGGGATCCTGCAGTTATAAAACGAATAAACGATTATTAGACTAAAATATTGAAATATGTTTAATATGATATTAATAGGCTATAATATTGAAATATTACCGTTTTTAGATGATACGCCATGTTTGTAGTCGAGCTGTGATATGCAAACTGTTGTTTGCAAATTTTACATTTTTTCTCGCCATCTATTTTGGAAAAATTCTGCCACACTGCCGATGTCTTTGACATGGATGGTAGAGGAGAAGGACTCAAATGAAACTTAAATGAAACGCTCAAAATAAAAATAAATATTCAGCAATTAAACCACCGGACGTTGAATAACATGGACCTTCTTCAATCTACCTGTCTCTAGTGGGTTGGGCTAATCCAAAATAGTGAAAACAAGGGGGTGTTCTCTGAAGACAGGCTGTTTTCTGTGAAACAGGGCTCTGAAAACACCCCCATTAGCACTTGGTACTTTCCTCCTGATGACGACTTTATGAAATTAACACGGCAAAAAATCGACCAATCAGAATTTTGGTCGACCCAGAACGTATCGACCAATAAGTCGACCAGTCGACTAGGACTTTACAGCCCTAGACAGCAGCTAATAACGCTGTATTCTTGTCTTAGTGGCGGAGGCGAGAGGCTGCTGCAGGCGAGTTGCATTTCTGTCTGTTCTTTTCAAAGTCGCTTGTTTTGGGCTCATTAGCTTAAAAAAACAATTCCCAGTGGAGCGGGGGAAGTTTCCATAACAAAGCAAACATTCTATAATAAAAGGTATAATGAACTGACGAGCCAAATTCCCTTATTGCACTCATTAAAAATATCATTAGGTGATGAGTGAGCACAGACAATGCAGCATCAGAGCAGTTGGCAGAGGTTCAGATTCTCCTCAATTGTTTATAACGAAAGACACCAAATTACAAGTTGTGTTCTTCAAAGGAAAGATCATATACATTCATATACAAGGTTGGTGGATAGCTCAAAGACCTTGGCATATTATATATCAAATTTGGCAGTTAGTCATAAACACAAGTCCAATGGTATGCTCATGTTGCTCTGTGACCGCTGGACATTGTTACGGAATGTGGTGTGGACCCAAAATGCAGGACGACCAGGAGACGGATACAGTTCTGGCGCTTTATTTAAAGCAGAGAACTCAGCATACAGACAGGCAGGATAAGACTCACAGAGGGAAACAGGCAGGGATCCGGCAGACAGAAATCAGAGGAAGCGGAGGTTAAACTCGGGGTCGGGGACAGAAGGCTGAGTTGTTGACCGGGGCACAGGCAAGGCAGGTAAGTCCAGACAGGCAGGCAGGGTCGGCAACGGGAAATCAGTCCGGGGATAACGCTGGAAGGTCTGGCATAATGCGAAGTACGATCTGGCAGTGAGTGTGTGTGAGACTGGTGTTTAAATACTGCAGAGTTGATGAGTGGATAGAAGGCAGGTGTGTGGCTTGGAGCAGGTGAGTATGCTTGTGCTGATGAGGTGATTAGGTGAGTGAGGGAAGAGTGTGGTGAGAGAGTGGGAGGGGTGACACACCCACCTCAGAGACACACACACACACACAGAGATAACCAAACAAGGGAAAACACATGAAACACAAGGAATAAACAGAGACATGGCCATGGTCATGACAGACATGTTCATAGGCACTTGCTAAATGGTATATCAGCAACAGTACATATAAAGCTGCTCAGAATACAATTTTGTCTAATTTGTTGTGTCTTATGCTGCCATAAAGTGACGGTATATAATTTTGTTCCAATCATTGTTTGAGTTTTTTGGTTTGTACTGGAACTGGGTTTGTACGGCCTCCAGGAAATACCCATTTACTCCACTGTAAAGTCCAACATTGATAGAGGCCCGTCCGAGTGTTGAGCAGTTTCAAAAGTTGTTGTGAGGGTTGAGCTTGCACTTGTCACAGCCCCATTTTGCAGGACGAGCATAAATTCTCCCAAGTGAAGATGGATCATGTTCATGAGCCTGGTTTCTATGTGCATGGGTTCAGATCCAAACAACAATTGGAGGTTGTTTGAAATGCGATTCTAATTAGGAGTCTCAGTCCGGACACTGACATGAAAGTGCTTAGCGAAATCCATGCAATGTGCAATGTGCTCTGTAAAAAAAAAAAAAAAAAGGCATAAAGATTGATTTAAAATCATATGTAACTGCAACTGTGTCCCCAAATGATCAGTTGAATAATTTGACAAATACGCTTTTATTAGCAAATATTTAACTTTAAGTGAAATAAAGTATTAGTCTTCTGCATACTTTCTTTACAATATTACTCCAATTTTCCAAGGGCAAACAATTAAAAAATATATATATACAACTAAAAAAGTGCAAATCTGAGACTGTACTACAGCTTTCACAGCATTAAAACATGAGTTAAATAAAAAATAAATAACCTAAAGAAAGTGTTATGTACATCAGTTCTTTAAATGCAGACTTGAAATGTTGAAATTCAGGTAAAACAGAACAGCAACAAAACTATGTAAATGCTCATGCATACGGACCATTACTTCAGCCAATGCATCATAGCATCCAGGGAGTCTTTGTACGTTGTCACCAAAAACAGGAGCTCAACATTTAAGGCAAAACTGGCGCATGTATCAATGGGTAAAGCTGCAACCAAGTAATCGCCAGAGAGTGGGGTGTCACCAAGATGTTGATATTCTTGCATTTTGTTTCTTAAAGAGTGATCTTTCCTCAGAATCAGGCCATTTTTGTTACTGAATTAGGTATGGCATATGACACACATACTTTTGTCATCAAGTAGGAAGCATGGGGATTTGATAAAGTGCAGCGGACCTGAGGCTAGTCCACTACCCAGTCTGCTCCTGGCTGACGTCTGGTGTGTCCAAATCTTTACAGAGACCTGGCTGCATCCTGGCATCTCAGATCAAGCAGTACCTGACAGGCTTACCTCAGGACAGCGGTTAACATCAGGATGCTTAGTGTTCAAACCAAGTTAAAGTGATGTCAATTTATTAATGTGAAGTTGTCAGAGATATTCTCTGCCCAGATAATTGTTTTTGTTGCTGCTGTTTACACTCATCCTGATACAAATAAAAAATGCACTACAGGAATTAACTACTGATTTTGTTTTGTTTAGTCATGTGTTTCTTACACTGCATTTTACTGAGCAACCCTGAGGACCCTGGGACAGAGGATGTCATATGCTGTACAGATTGACTCTGCTATTTTGGATTTGTTTGCCTGAACTCACTGTGTACCGAACCTCTGCTTAGTACAGACTGTGTTTTTTGGAACTGTCCTGTCTTGATTTGTGCCTTGGATTTGGCCTTGAACAATTAAATTAAATGTGAGAATATTTCATATTTTGCACTGCATTGTAAATTAACATTGGAATTAATATTTGACTGTATTATATTGTTCTATTTTATAACTTATCAACTTACTTTGACAGAGGGCACAAAAGGAGGTGGGGTTGGAACTGTGATTTGTAGGTAGGTGCAAGATAATGTAAAACCTGGCATGTTGTCTTTTGACACCTTGCTTCCACAGTGGGTAGTAATGACAAAGTATTGTACATCCCAGGGCTTTTGTCTATTGGAAAATGATTTTCTTTTTTTTTGTCATAGTAGTTTATTCTGTTGCCTAGATAAGGGCAACAGAGTAAACTGGAATATGCTTTCATTAAACTACAAGAAGGAGGGAGAATTTAAGCTAATACATTTGCAAAGACAATTGTTTTAGACATCTGCAGCTCTGCTCTCCAGAAGCAGCCAGTGGGACTGTGAGCTTGTTCTGGCGCTTCAATAAAAAATTCCCCTTTATTTGGAATACAACTCTGGACTCGGACATGATTTCATGCTCTGACAATAACTGACTTGTGAAAATCAGTGTGTTTCACAGCACTGCCAGGAGACAGACACACAAACCTAATGGTAGGTTGATAACAAGGTCTGTTAAAGCTGCGTGTTGATGCCTCGGGTGGCCCACTTTAAGGTTAACATGGCAGCCAGATGATCTTCTCGCCCACTGACCTAGTCTGTATTCCATAATGTTGTGTTTTGCAATCATAAGCTATAATGTGGAGTGTATATCTCACTGCAGGGTATTGTATATGTATTCCTGGATGCATCATTACCAATACCAGTATAAAACTGTGCTTATGTTCTCATACTCTAATAACTACTTCGATACAACCACACCAGAGACCACTAAGGCAACGTGGCTTTACCATTTCTCAGCCTAATAAGCCTCTAAGCTGCAACGACAACTCATGCCCAAAAGGTTGAATCCATCAAAACAGGCAGAGCCTACTTCACCCGTCCGGGAGAGTTAGCAGCACAATGTTGTCTGCATTGTTGTGGACACATACAGCCACATTAATCTCCACCACATCGATTAGTTTAGCTGTGAGGTTGTCACCTGTGTGTCGGACTGGCATATAGTTTCAGCCAGTGTATTTCAAGCCTGGTGTAGCGTAAGGGCATGTTCGGACAAGAGAGAGCATGTGTGTGATGATAAGTATGAAGTTATCAGTAACGTTACAGCTGTGAACATAGCAGTGCAGTGTGTGTACAGCTTATTTGTTGATGAATAAATGCTACAACTCCCAAGACCCGTGAGGAGACTCAAGCTCAGTTTCAGTGTCTTGCTTGTCAGCCAGCTGATGATTAAAGCGAAAGGGGTTAGTACCAAAGTTAGCAACAACTCTGGTGCACTTAAGGTGGGCTGATCTTTAAGATGGACCTGCTGTTCTCCTTTGTGTGACAAGCCATTCCTTTTAGTTTTGCTAATATTTCTTTGGATTGTTTTATTAATAACACAGTTAAACAGTCAATAGGTAATTAACAACCCTACTGCAAACTATGCTCTGTTTGTATCAGGAAAACACAAAGTTTAATTCTAAAATGTCAGCAACAGCATAAGTTGATGTTATAGTCGGAAAGTGGGTAAAAAACATGTTTTCAAAGTCATTGTTGGAGCTGTAATGGCATAATTGAATGTTCATCAGTATTGGCAAGTACTCCAATGTAACTACATGTACTTGTACTGAAAAAATAGTGGTAGCTGTGCATCCATGATATGTACAACGCAACTTTTTGGACCAGATGTACTGAGGCTTTTGTGCCAGTCTCTCTCTGGCAGACACCACTTGTTTGTCATTTGTGCTTTCAAGTGTTTTCAAGGTGTGCCTCTCTTCTTGTTGTATATGCACTTTAGGGAGGATCATGCAAATAATAGTAAAAGACATGTTAACAGAGGTTGATTATGTATTCTGCTGGATTTACTGAGGTCACGCTGTGCTGTGAGTGTTTTGTGGGGGAAATTCTCAGCCTCTGAAAAACAAGGCGAGAAAACAGTGCAGATGGCATTTATATGAGCCACTAGGAAGAAATAAATGCATTTAATACAGGCTCGGATATTACAACATGACTGCAATATCTGCTAAATAAATTGTAAAAACTCTGAACACTTCCAACTCTCCTCAGTCGCCACTCTATGGTCGGAGGAGCAGTAAGGCGAGGAGGAAGAACAGCTGAGAACCCATGTGCTGACAAACTGGAAAAATGAATTGCAACAAGGCAGTCCAGTGTGTATAATTTGGCAGCAAGGGAAAAATGTGTCTGTAATGTGGTGGCACGTTCCCCAGCGTCATGCAGTAGACTAAAGGAGCTGCAGACCTTAAGGCACTATTTATTGTATCAGGTGAGGTTAACAGTGGAAAGCCCAACAACAGGCTCCAGTTCCAACATGGAGTGCTAACATTGATATACAGCAACAAACAGAATATAGACAAATCCTGCTCCTGTTAGCTGTATCCAACACTGTACTACCAGCTGGGCAAAGTGGGAAACTTTTTTTTTATTCAATATATTCAGTCTGACTGACTGAGGCGACTTTAAGGCCAAATTTAATTTCAAGCATCTGGATTTCTGATAATTGATTGCTCATATGAAGCTAATAAGGCATAATAAGAGTATATTTTTACTAGTTTTGAGGTTGGGTTGTGTTTTGTTGCCTTTCAAATTAAAATTGAATGTCATCCAATTATACAGTTTTTCTCATTGTCATTGAATCCATGACAAAAAGCCAAACCAATAATGTGTTAATGCTTTCTGATTTCCCTACCCTCAGCTCTAAGCCCATTGATTCTTACTGAATACATTATTCTTCATGAATTGTACACAAATGTATAGTGTCCTTTTCAAATAAGACCCGGAAGTTACCTATACCAGCTGGTGACTGTCATCTTTATCAAACATTTCTGGAAGAAATTTGGTGCGCTAAAAGTATTTATGTCTGCAGGACGGTGTATGTTAGCTACTTTAGGACTGAATTGCCATTTGGTTTCACTTATACAAATAAAACAGTCAATCTGTTCCTGTTAGCCATTTTCTGTTTAAAAAGCGGATAGCACCATTTGATAGCACCTGTGGTTGATTGCCTGTGGTCCTTCTGTGAAGGGGGCCCAATGTTCCTCGTGTCCATGACACGTTGTGTACATGACCATGTTGCACAAACCCTGCATTGCTCCACAGCATCTCAAGATACAACATCTTCCAGTTCACTTGACATACTTTCAACATGATTATGCAATGTGGTATTTTATTCAGTTTGTTCTATCAATCACTGTTACGTAGCTCATTATTAACTGGATTTGGCCTTTCATTTTTAAAATGCAATCATTCATCCAGTTAAGAATGCATCATTTGGCCCGTAACCCATTGAATAATTATTAAATACTAGCAGAGCAGCTGCCTACCTTTATGATTTAGCATGACACATTGTGTCAGCAGCTTTCGAAACCACTTTATATGACAGTTTAGACAAAAATGCCAGTAGAAAACAGAAATTGAACAGTGATCTCCAGCATGCTTCATTGGCCCATCCCTCCACTCTGAACTCTCCCATAGAGCACGTATCAATAGCCAGGTTTCCATTCAAATGTAAATCAAATTGAAAAACCACATCTTTGTTTTTGTCATAGTCTCACTTACAGTCTAATCACTCAACACAGAACTGATGTTTTGTCTGCCGCCAATTTTTTTTCTCTTCAGTGGAGTCAAGCTTTTTGAAGGTCATGATTTACATGCTAAGAATGATTCTTTTTATCAATACATCAACCTTCCCACATCGTCCAATATTTTTTTTTCTTCTTTTGGAATATTTGGTGTTGATTTCAAATTAGTTTTAACTTACTTGTGCAAATAAAAAACATGATGGAAATTCACTAAGTCACATTTACAGAGTCGTTATTCACATCGCAACCAACCTTGTAAGATTAATATTAATTTCACAGTCCTTAATCTGACAATTTGTCATTGGAACAAATGTCAAATTCTGTTTTTCATGTGAGGACAACCTCGATGTACGACCTAAGGGGGTAATACATCTGTTGGAGATGACATAACAGTGACTTCTGGTGATACCTGGCAGCTTATTAAGATGAAAAACCCAGTGTAGAAGAGTTGGAAGGTTCGACATCCAAGATTGTCCTATCGTCCGTTTTTTTTTTTTAATTCTGGTTGTTTTATGCCTTAGGGGTCTTAGTTATTTTTTCAGTGCACTGATTCTGTTTGATTTTACCTTTAATTCAATTTCAATTCAATTCAATTCAGTTTATTTTGTATAGCCCAGAATCACAAATTACAAATTTGCCTCTTGGCTTTACAATCTTTATTTACATATACAGATATATACTGGGCGTAATTGCCACACAGCCTGCAGGTGTGGCTCAGCTGTGTGTCAGTTGCGTCTATTATAGAGATTCAAGAATTTGTCTATTTTTTCCATGATGATGATAATGACAATGATGATAAATAATCTTTTTTTAATTGACAAACTTGTTCCAGAAACTGTTTGGTTGACCTCCAGGGTGCAAATGGTGCTGAGTGACAAACCCTCAACTACTACATGACTAAAATAAGCTCACATAGGAGAACAACAAGATTAAGTTCATATACTGAACAGTTCAGCTAGTTTACTGTATTGTGACTCTTGCAGGTCAGAGGCCTGATGCCTGGTATATTTCAACAGACTAAGAGGAAAACAATTTGAACTTCAGAGAACCAGATAAGAAACTAATTTGCCATTGAAATGTGCATTAGTAGAATAATAAAAAAAATATTACGATTATTTACTCCAAAGGTACCAGAGGAAATCAAATTAGCCCCCTTGTGTCTTTCTGTTGACAGAATCCCTGCATTTATTTACACAAGGCTTTTATTCAGAAATATTTGCTGGACAGGAAAATGCAATGACTAGCAGGCCTTCATAAATTAATAGAGTATCGGCTTTTCTGTAGATAATTATTTAATTCAAATGAGCCATGCCGGTAGGTGTTGTGGTCAGTTACAACAAAACTGACACAGCGAGTACATAAAAATAACCACACATGTCCAAGAAATAGATCCTTGTTAGCGGATAGTGCATTGACCAAGCCGCCACTACACATATGTCCTCTACAATCCTCCACCTCAACATTTTTAAAAATCACCTTTATTACCAGCATTAACAGGAATGAGGGCAGGGAAGGAAAACCTCACCATAATGTCACTCACCGTTGGCACACTCACTCACATAGACTAAGTAATTTCAGCTTTGTCAATCCTCTCAAAGCAGAAGCCCTCTCTGCTCTCTCTGCACTAGGTTGCATCCATTCTCCTCGGCCCTGATGAGGGCGAGAGGCAGGCAGCGGCTTAGCTGTGATTTCTCCACATTCAGACATTTAAAGCATCGAGTGACCAATGAAATTATAGTGATGTGCATAGTCAGAACTGGTATAAAAATATGTACAGGTATAAAAATATCTATATATACGATGTATAGTCAAACACACACACACAGAGAACCCCTAAGAAGAACCCAAATGGTCTCTGCTCAGTTTGAGTTCGGTTTCTCTGTTCAGCAGATTCCAAATTTTTCGTTTTGTTTTGTCATATGATTAGGTTCATCAGGCCTCTAGTCAAGTTAATCAAGCTTCTGAAACTGCCATCGCAGTCTAGTACATCCATTAATTATGTCTATTTTTGACTTTCTGTGATTAAAGTGCAAAGCCAACCTTCATGGCCAATGCATAGAGCAGTTTCGTCTTTATGTTGTGAAGTGTGCAGGTTTAGAAAAAAAACGTTGTCATTGACCTTAATGAGGGGTTTTGCAGAATCTCCCAATATCAACATTCTTGTCTACATGGGTGGTCATGTAGCGATTGGTACGTGCTGTTGTATGCACGTACCAGTACATCACTTCACAATGACCTATAGTGAAACACGCAATTAATTAAAATATTACCTAACTAGAGTTTGGAGGCAATAAACAACAAGGATTGATGGTATCTGTTGTGCTATATTCTGAACGTCTACACCTTTGAAACTATTTAGTTTTGCCACTGGAAATGCTGTCTTGGGGTTATGAGTAGTACCAAGATGACTCAATCAATCAGTGGAACTGCCAACTGCAGCATACCAGAAGATAGACAATGGTTGTGATGACCACTTTACTGGAAAGACCCACTGCCAAAGGTGGCAGTGGATGTGTGTGATACCACATAAATTGGAGAGTGACTGTAGCCTTTTGCTGGCTTTGTTGACTACAGGCAATAGAGGGAAATACCCCCCAGGGATTGGACTGAAAAGTACAGGGTTGTCATCAGCTGCCATCTGTAAATCAGCTGGCAGCTGTACATCAGCTGAACAGATTGTGTATCAGAAAAGCAATTTGTACGAATAACTGTTTCTTGTTGTCCTCCTTTTTTTCAGCCACTAACCACCACCTCAGACAGCCTGATGGATGGGAGTATTATTTCATATTTCTCCCTTGCTTTGGATATAAAAGAAAAAGGAGGGAGAAATATAATAAGTCACAGTGAAAGAAATCAGGAGAGAATAGTCTAAGAAAGAGAGATAAAGAGAAAAGTATTAGTATTTATATGCAGCACCACGTGAAAATGATATGGAAAGAAAGATTGAATTGCCAAAAAAGGTCAAACCAAAAGCATATTGAGGTTAAACTTGGAGACGTCAGCAGGCTTTGCATTTTGGACCAGAGCAGTTCTGGGAGAGAAATAAGCCTGACCTTTACTTAGGTCCATGTAAATGCAATTGAAAAAGAATACGTTGTGTAAACTGGTTCCTTGACTACTGCAAGCAAAACAAGCCTCCGCTGACTTCTGCCAAAGCAGAACAAAAGGCATTCTGCAAGCAAAAAAAACAACCTTTTTGGATAATGAAGACTGAAGAGTTCAATGTACGGTAAAATAGGATTCTTTCTAACAGATTCATTGGAGAAGAACGTAGAGAATGTGTTTCTTAAGGGCCTTTTTCTCAATGTTGACACTTAAATGTATTCATCAAAGATGGTGCCAGAGCCCCCCCTTATCTTCCCCTTAAATAAACGTCTAAACTTCCTGTGCTTACATCTACAGTCTCTTGAAGTTTGATCCTCAAAGGCACAAAACAGTCAGTCTTACTATTAAAAGCACATTTCAACCATGAACAATTTCCTCGGGTGTGTTTTGTGGAGGAACCTTCGCGGTAGGAACAGGAAAAATTGTTATTTCCCGTATGAATTGAGCGGAGCAATGGGTGTAAAAAAATGTAAAAAGATGTTACAGTTTGGACAAGCGCTTTGAAACTAGTGAAATATGCATCCTTTTGTGAAATCATGAGAATGGACGTATAAAAGCATTTAATCTGGGTGAGGAAATAGTTTGGATGTGACACACTGAGACACTAGCTGAGTAGGGATGTTTTATCTGATGACTACCGGTGATCTTGCAGTTGATTGATCCAGAATAGAGATATGCGCATAAGCATGCTTGGAAGGGAGAGGTTGCCAATGACTAGAGATTTGGACCTGGAGGATTAGTGCGGAGACAGCACCATGGGGCCAGAGGGGAGCGGTGACTCTACTCCTTTGTAGTGCAGGAAACAGGAACCTCCACAAGTATAACCATTTTATTCAGTGTCCTAACAAGACCAGTTCAGAGTGTTTGATTGGAAATATAGGAAACGGCTTGCTGGAGAATTGGAGTTTGACTGATACACAAAGTTATTCCGTATGATCACCAATAAATGACAAATAAGCTAGTTCATGTTGTGTCTCTGGATACCCGAACAGATCACTCAAGTTAGAACGTATGGCGTTTCTCCAAGTGGTTGTGTTTTGTCTAACTTGTTAGATGGTAGGATGAGGCTCATGAGAGTTATGGCTTTACTTTAATGTGTTAAAGCAGAATCGATGTGTAGCGCCAGTGGAAGGCAGGCGGCATGAGGATGCCTCTGTCGATGAGGGATGCTGACGAAGACGAGGCTGTAGCATTTTCAGGGGTGATGGCGTGCAAGGACAGCTTGGCTGGAGCAGCAGGTGCAACACCATAGACACACTCCAACCTTTTCACTAGCACTTTGGTTTTTGGCTTTACCGGCCATGCCATCCATAAAGCAACTGTTCAGTGTGTCTGATGGGGGACGTGCATTCAATTTAACAGGTCAACACACAAAGTGGGCAAAACATATGTAAAGTTGCTTCACTGTTCCCGGCAAAGGGCAGAGGACAAAAAGCCTCAAGCTATATGACCTCATGTTCAGTTTGAAAACTAATTTGAAAAGTTTATTATACCACTAGTATGTATATCTTAGTAATGTATCCTTCTACTACTGAAGTGAGGGTCTTATATGTGTGGGCCTGGCACCGATCCTATGTTCTCCATGACCTCCTCAGCTATGAGGGGAATATTATTTATAGTGAACAGCAGTCCTCCAGTAAGTACATTGACAACAGATGCTAGGATGGATGAATACTCCAGAACCCAGCGAACCACCTGATATGCAAAAATAGAATTTGACGGCAAACCAGCTACAAATGTTGAATAGCAAATTAAGGGGTGCAGGAGCTCAGGAGCTTTAGTGCAGACAAGTTCTCCTGTTTGTGGAGCCTAACATAGCGGTAAGCAGTGGATGACCAGCGTCCCATAGATTCTAGTGTTGAAGTAGGTGGAGATGTAGAGCTGCAGTAGGAACTGTGTTCTGGTGGATGGCAGCAGCTCCGACAGAAATACGCAGCTTGGAGGAGAACCAGGATCTTGCCAAGTGTTTATAACCATCAATAATTAACAGGGCTGCTGAAGGATTTGTTGGGGAGCGATGATGCAGGGATTACGTCATGGCAGAGAAAGCACAAAAAGTAGTGTTAGCTTTAGGATCATTTGGGCACTTTGGCAAGACCTATCAGACTTAAAGAGTTTCAGAAACATTCAAGTATAGGATATATACTATATATATATATCCTTCTTTTGAATACAACTTACAGAACACTACAGAAGGGTTATTTCTTATTTTATTGTTGGTCATGTTGGTCATTGATGCTTTGATTGAGGGAGGTATGTGGCAGCATGCTGGCTCCACCCCCAAGCTTTACAGGGACTGCCTCCCTTAACGATGCAAGCCTGAGGTGCATTAGGCAGGAGTGCTTGGGGATAAAAGGGAGCATGCAACCACATGGAGGGGAGCGACTATGGAGTGCATCTGCGTGAGCCTCTGCGAACTGTGTGTGGCCAACGAGTGCAGGAAACCTGAACATTGGAAGATTATTTGTGTACCGACCGCTTTGTGTGAGAACCCTCCCGGTGACGACCCCTGGACTACGGACTACGGACTACGGACTCTGGATTACCCTTTTCCCCACCCTGGTGACATTTATTTCGTCTATCTTGAATAAAGCACCTTATTGAACTGCTCTCGGTGTGTGTGTATCATTTGACTTGGTGGCGTGGAAACCCCACACCCACTGGCCCGCTACACGTGGTGGAGAATGCGTGCGTGTAGCCAAAACCAAGTCAAATAGATAGACCAACACAGGGACAACAATGGAAGCGTTGATGAAACAGCTAGTGGAAGTGAGCATGGCGCATCAGGCTACGACCCGGGAGCTGGTGGGAGCGCTAGCAGCCGGACATGGCGGCGTGGCTGCAGGCGCGACAGCTTCCCGTCCTGCCCCCAGCAGGTTTCTTTTAAAGCAGACAGAGACTGATGATATAGAGGCATACCTCAATACCTTCGAGAGGACGGCGGTTCGGGAGAAGTGGGATCCAGCACAATGGGCCAGCCTACTCGCACCGTTCCTGTCAGGCACAGCACAGAAGGCGTATCAAGACCTGACGGACGATCAGGCGTCTGACTACGAAGGGCTGAAGAAGGAAATACTACGCCGGTATGGATACACGTTGATAAGTAGGTCACAGAGGTTTCATGATTGGACTTATGATGCAACGGCGTCGCCGCGCTCACAAATGCACGATCTAATTAGGTTGGCCAAAGGCTGGCTGACGGCTGCCCCACTGACGCTTACGGCCACAGAGAAGGTGGTCATGGACAAATTCTTGCGGTCCCTCCCATACGAGGCTAAAAAGTTAGCCAGCCAAGCCAACCCGCAGAGCGCAGATCAGTTGGTGGAGTTGGTGGAAGGTCACCAGGCGGCTGTGGAAGTCCTACGCAGTGGACGTCCACTGAGGGGGGAACCCAACCCTCGCCCAAAGGAGCAGGACCGGGAGCGGATAAGGACGAAGGACCACGGCAGGATCCCGGCCAGGGAGACGCCAAGAGCCAGCCCCCCGAGACGTCGGCCCTTCCTGAACCCAGACAGCAGAAAGTGCTACGAGTGTGGCGAGCCGGGACACATCTCATGGACCTGTCCGAGTCGTGATGTCTCGATGCCGTCGGCATCAGCTGGTGAGTTAACAACCGGGCGTCCCTGCAGATTGCTGACGGTTTGCTGGGGGAGGAAAGTGGTCCTTCCCCAGTCACTCCGGTGAAGGCCAACGGAAGGGACACGACAGCTATGTTGGATTCCGGGAGTATGGTGACCCTGATCCGACCGGACTTCGCCCGGTCCCCGAGCTTGAGGGACACTGTGGCAGTAACATGCATACACGGGGAGACTAAGAACTACCCCACTACCCTCCTTCACCTACAGACCACAAAGGGGCAATACACAGGACCAGTGGGAGTCGTCCCAAACCTGCCAGTGCCGGTTCTTATTGGGAGGGACTCCCCACTGTTCAGCCAACTGTGGGCCAGTTTGGCCGGAGAGGGGGGAGAGCGGGGGAACCTAAAGGAAAGAGGACACCGGAGAAGGGCGAGGGCCGATAAAAGGAGGTCCAGATGTGTGGCCTACACGAGGTGGACCCACAGGGGTCAACTGAACCTCTATCGGGAAGTGACGCAGGGGACACAGGACAGGAGGCAGGGGAGGCGAGTATGGACAATCTGTTCCCGATGGACCATGAGGCAACGCCAGAGCCTGCCTCATTATCGGGACGGTTCGGAACAGCCCAACTGGAGGATCCCAACCTGACGAGTGCTCTCCAGCAGGTGACCGTGGTGGACGGGAAGGCCATCGAGGGGGTAGGTCTGATCACATACCCTCATTTTGCCATCAAGAACAAGTTGTTGTATCAGGTCGTAAAGAGGAATGATGAATGTGTGGAGTTGTTGTTGGTGCCCCGTCCCTTTGTTCAATCAGTCCTGCAGCTGGCACACTCCCACCTTCTTGGGGCTCATCTAGGGGTGGAGAAGACCCTGGACCGGATCAAGGCAAGATTCCACTGGCCGGGGTAAAGAGGGCAGTGGAAGATTACTGCCGCAGTTGCCCGGAGTGCCAACAGGTGGCACCAAAACCACATTTCCGTGGCCCATTAATTCCCCTACCCATTATTTCAGTTCCTTTCAGCAGGATTGCCATGGACCTGGTGGGACCACTACCCAAGAGCAGCCGGGGGCACCAGTACATCCTGGTGATACTGGATTATGCCACTAGGTACCCTGAAGCCATTCCACTGCGCACCATGGCCTCAAAAGGAATTGCACGTGAGTTGGTCCTGATGTTCTCCCGGGTGGGCATTCCCGAGGAGATCTTGACAGACCAGGGAACCCCGTTCATGTCACGAATCATGAAAGACCTCTGCAAATTAATGCAAATAAAACAGTTGCGCACCTCAGTATATCACCCACAGACCGATGGACTAGTGGAAAGGTTCAACCGGACCCTGAAGCAGATGCTGAAGAAGGTGATGGAGGCGGACGGACGGAATTGGGACCAGCTGCTTCCCTATCTCATGTTCTCGATCAGAGAAGTGCCCCAATCGTCGACCGGCCACTCTCCATTTGAACTCCTCTATGGGAGACGACCCCGGGGCTGCTGGACATAGCGAAGGAAGCCTGGGAACAGCAACCGTCGCCCCATCGAACCATGGTGGAACACGTGGGAGACATGAGGGACCGGATGGCCACCCTGTGGCCCCTGGTGCGGGAACACATGCAGGAGGCCCAGGTTGCCCAAGCACGGGTCTACAACAGAGGGGCCCAACAGCGAGACTTCCAGCCCGGAGATAAAGTGCTGGTACTTGTCCCCACAACAGAATGTAAGTTTCTGGCCCGGTGGAACGGGCCATACGAAGTACTTGAAAAGGTAGGGGAGGTGAATTATAGAGTCCGACAGCCGGGACGAAGGAGGCCGACTCAAATTTACCATGTAAACCTGTTAAAGAAATGGAATGCCCGGGATGTACTCTGCTCTATTCCTCCAAAGGCTACCAGTGAAACCGGGCCTGCCAAGGTGCCCCTAGGGGAACAGCTGAGCCCAGCACAGAGGCAGGAGCTCATGGAGTTGGTCGACCAGAACCAGGATGTGTTCTCCAGTGAACCGGGCCACACCAATCTGGTACAGCACCACATCATCACTGAGCCCGGGAAAAAGGTGAAATTGAGACCCTACCGCATACCGGAGGCCAGGAGAGAGGCCGTCAGGACCGAGGTAAAGACTATGTTGGAAGCGGGAGTCATTGAGGTGTCAAACAGTGAGTGGTGCAGCCCCATAGTGTTGGTGCCGAAACCCGATGGCACCATACGCTTCTGCAACGACTTTAGGAAGCTAAATGAGATATCTAAATTTGACGCCTACCCCATGCCCCGAATAGATGAACTCATAGAACGGCTAGGGACAGCCCGGTATATCAGCACGCTCGACCTGACAAAGGGTTATTGGCAGGTACCCTTAGCTCCCGAGGCGCGGGAGAAAACCGCTTTTGCCACTCCTGACGGGCTGTTCCACTACAGGAAGCTACCCTTCGGATTGCACGGGGCCCCGCCCACCTTCCAGAGGTTGATGGACCGGGTACTCCGTCCCCATCGGGGGTACGCGGCCGCCTATATTGACGATATAGTCATCCATGGGAGTGAGTGGGACACTCATGTGAAGCAGGTGAACGCAGTGTTGCAGGCCTTACGGGAGGCGGGGCTAACGGCTAACCCAAAGAAGTGCCAGCTCGGTCTGCAGGAGGCGGAATACCTGGGCTACACCATTGGGAGGGGATGTGTGAAACCCCAGATGAAGAAGGTGGAGGCGATACAGGACTGGCCACGGCCCCTGACCAAGAAACAGGTACGCACGTTTGTGGGGCTTACCAGCTACTACCGGAGGTTTATTCCCCACTTTGCATCCGTAGCCAGCCCCCTGACAGATCTGACCAGGGACCGGCTGCCCGCCCAAGTCACATGGACCGAGGAGACGGAGAAAGCCTTTCAGGACCTAAAGACCGCACTGTGTTCAGGACCCGTGCTGGTAACCCCGGACTTCACCAAGCCAATGGTGGTGCAGACGGATGCGTCGGAAACAGGGGTGGGGGCAGTGTTGACACAACTACATGAAGGTGAGGAACACCCGATTATTTATATCAGCCGGAAGTTGTTGCCGAGGGAACAAAAATACTCCACGGTGGAGAAGGAATGTCTTGCCATCAAGTGGGCCCTGGAAACCCTGAAGTACTACCTGTTGGGGCGCCACTTCACCCTGGTCACAGATCATGCACCACTGGTTTGGATGTCGAGGAATAAGGACAGTAACGCCAGGGTCACCCGCTGGTTCCTATCATTACAACCTTTTGCCTTCTCTGTTGTTCACAGGTCCGGGGCAGCCCATGGGAATGCGGATGCCCTATCCAGGAGGGATGCTCTGGGGAGCTGGACCGCCCCTCCCTCCCGGTCGGAGCTGAGGGGGAGGGTGTGTGGCAGACGCCAGGGAGGGGTGGTGATTGAGGGGAGGTATGTGGCAGCATGCTGGCTCCACCCCCAAGCTTTACAGGGACTGCCTCCCTTAACGATGCAAGCCTGAGGTGCATTAGGCAGGAGTGCTTGGGGATAAAAGGGAGCATGCAACCACATGGAGGGGAGCGACTATGGAGTGCATCTGCGTGAGCCTCTGCGAACTGTGTGTGGCCAACGAGTGCAGGAAACCTGAACATTGGAAGATTATTTGTGTACCGACCGCTTTGTGTGAGAACCCTCCCGGTGACGACCCCTGGACTACGGACTACGGACTACGGACTCTGGATTACCCTTTTCCCCACCCTGGTGACATTTATTTCGTCTATCTTGAATAAAGCACCTTATTGAACTGCTCTCGGTGTGTGTGTATCATTTGACTTGGTGGCGTGGAAACCCCACACCCACTGGCTTTTCATTCACATCCACGCTTTCATCAAGTGCAATGCTAAATACCGCAGCATCTTTTAATCCAGCTGTTTGCTGAGCTCTGACATTTTCAGCCATTTCATCAATACGCCGCTGAACACTTCTAGCTGACGTGGGAATGTCCTTTATTCGTGACTTGATCGTTTCTTTATTTGGCAAGCTTTCAAAAAGAGCATCTGAACAACTGAGGAAAGCCTCCTTAATAAATTCGCCATCTGTAAACGGCTTCCCATGCTTTGCAATGCAATGCGCAATGCGGCCAACTTGCTTCTGTCCCGTGATCTTTAGCAGTGGTAAAAACCTTGAAGGAGCTAGCCTGTTTTTCATATCTGGACACAGCACGTTTGATTGACTCTACTTTGTCTGCTTGGTCTTTGAAGGTCTTCTCGTGCTTCGTCTCAAAATGATGCTTAACACTTGACGTTCTGCACACAACATTCTCACAGCATAAAGTGCACACAGCACGGTCCTTCACAAATACAAAACCAAACTCTTGTGTCCAGCAGCACTGGAATGGCCTAGTTTTAGCTGCAGCGGGTGTTGCCATTGTTCACAATATCACGCTCTGTCATTAATTTATGTCAGCACGAAGAGCACGAAGACAGGACAGTGCGCTTGAATTTCAAACACTTTGATCTGAAATTCTCCCGCTGCAACCTGACCAATGGCCACACTCCAACATCAAATCCAGTGGTGTCCTCCGGGTCCTAGTGCCGGCAGACAAAAGACGGCTTTTTTTTGCTTTTTTTAACGGACAGAAAAAGTGAGTATCGTAACACTGAGGTGCCGTGCCAGTGTTTATTCTGCGGCGTGCCAACCGTGGCACGCGTGCGTATGCGGGTTTTGGCCAATGACAGGCTGTCATTGTTGTGACTGAGCTCAAATGCACCAAGTCAGTGAGTGAGGGTTTCGGATAGCAACTTAACGTAGAGAAAAAACACTTGTGAATCGTTCATAACTTTTAAATCGGGGCACCAACCGATCTGTGCATATTTCTAAACCGGGATGCGGACTTCACGCATCGATGTAGCTCGATCTACAAGCTAAAAACGGATATCGATACGTATCGTTTTTTTACACCCCTAATATATATCCTTCTTTGAATACAACTTACAGAACACTACAGAAGGGTTATTTTATTTTATTGTTGGTCATGTTGGTCATTGATGCTTATAAAAATATATTTTAACATCATCATCGAACTGCCGATCTTCTGATTGAAGGACAACCCGCTCTACCTTCTGAGCCACAGTTTAAACTCTATGTTTGCTAGCCATCTTTCTGAGCTTTTTAGACTTTTTTAGACTTTTAGACTCTTTCTGAGCTTTTTAGCCTCTGCCGATCCAAGATACAGAAGATGGACGTTGCCAGGTAGCAGCTGAGGCATCAACAACTCACGGTCTATCAAACACCTGTAACATATTCCGGTGCCTTTGGAGGCCTGCACCACAATACATAGAAAAAGCTTGGAGGATTAAAAGTTAACAAAATTGCCTCAAACTGTTTAGTTTGAGACAATGTTTTGCGAAAATGTACTCCTCATTTTTCCTACGAAAGCCAGCAACACGCGTCAATTTGCTCGTTTGATGCAAATGTTACAGGTCTCAGTGCTAGAGAGCCTGAATACAGATGTTGTGTGCCTGTGAAAACAGGAATAAATGAGGAAGCAGGCAGTTGTGTGGCGTCTTCATTGAAAGTTTTCCCGGGCTATCGTTTATTACATATTTTTTCCAAGTGCATTGTCTTTCACAAAATCACATAAATGTACAACAACTTAAATAAGCAACATTCACACTCTATATTCACTATCCCACTTAATCACTCCATCTGTTAGGGATTCAGTAGAAAAGGACCCACTAGCAGACACACAGCTCTTGGTTCAGAGTATATTTAATTTAGTTCTCAAGCAACAATCCTAAGGGGAAAAAAACAGTCTCGTAGTCAATAGGCAGGCAGAGGTCAAAAATCCCAAAAGTCAGAACAGAGTCCAAGGCAAAGGTATCCAAAATCCAAACAGGGCAGGTCAAAATCAGGCAAAGGTCAAAAATCACAGGCAGACAGAATATAACAAGATTTACGGAACGCTGGAAAGGCTCAGGTATTAACTGGCACGATCTGGCAGAGACTCCAAGGCACACCGGGCTTAAATACCCACAAACCAATCACCACAAACAGAAATCAGGTGTGCACACAAAATGGCGGGAAAACAAACAAAGACAGGGTGGAGTCAGGGCCCCATGGCTTTTCAAAACACATGACAACACCACATGATCAAAATGTAAACAAAAAGCACATGTTGCTGGAAAAACAAAAACTCAAACAGCACGGTT
>NW_026554432.1:0-58590 GCF_027596085.1 Anoplopoma fimbria | reverse complement strand
ATTTGTAATTCTGGGCTATACAAAATAAACTGAATTGAACTAAAAACACAAGTCTTTATGATTTAAAGGCTACATTGTTAAAGCAAAAAAATGAGTTGTGATGATTGTAACAGCTAGACGCACCTCAAACTCTAATTATTATATTTAAATGTTTTTTTATCTGCATGTTTTAACTCCATCTGCTTGGTTTAACTTTATTTATTTGCATGTTTTAACTATTTATTGGTATTTTAATGAAGTTCTTATTTTGCAGATGGGGTGGTCTCTTTTTGGCGTGCCTTGTGTGTGGTTACTGGCTGTAGAGTGGTGCGTCTCATGGTTATCATCTGTTGCAGGTGCGCTGCGGTCTCCCCTGGATGTAGCGCTTAAACCTGGGGTGGCGGGTTGGAGAGGAAAGGCATTCGGGAGTTGGCTCAGCACGGAAGGAGGTGGACAATTTAATCGCAATCCCCTCCGTCTTTGGCCCCGGGTTTAACTGGTAAGCGCTTCGTTTCCGTGACGCTAGTGGCGATTTTATTGATTGGCTTTTAAATCGATTTTCCCTCTTGCCCGTGCTGTCCCCTTTGCCTTTTTCTGTTTCTAAATAGAAGTGCATCTCTTTTATCGGGTTTGTTGCTGCATGTAACGCGAGTCATTTTAAACTGTTTTATATTGATGTTGACTGTTTTAAACCCTATGTTGGTGATCCGGAATGTAAATAAATGATCTTGCTTTTAAATTCATATCGTTGTGTTCGATGTTGGGCAACATTCACGCTACCTCACTGCAGGACCTGAAATTGTATTTAATATTATCAAGTGTCTCCCGCTTTACCCAAAAGGGAGTGGCGTTGTTGGTATTAGTTTGTGGCCACAGCCTTGTGCTTGGTTACATTGATGATTGAAAAGATGATACAAAGATTTATTTAAAATACAAACGAGACAAACACAAATTCAAAATTTAAATAAAAAAAAAAAAATCAGGACACAAAATACATTTAAAAGCATCCTCTTCATCATCCAGCTCCTTGTCCCAGCCCACACACATGGTGTGATACCATATGTGGCAGCTGTCACACTGGACCCATGACACCAATCCCCCTGCACCAGCCACACTCTCAAACTGTCAGCATCATCTCTTCAAGAGTGTGACCTATTTACAGATTTCTTTTTTTTACCTTTTTTAAGTACAAATTTTTATCAGGTCTTCATGTGTTGGCATACAAAGAAAGTTAACATTAAGTACACTACCGGTGGATGTCCTGGGTCCAGTAGAAGAGGAGCTGGATGATGACGGTCTGGTCTCTGCAGGTTGGGAGGCTGTATAAATAACAGAAAGCATAACCATGTTTTGTTTACTATCCATGTTATTATATTGCTTGTGTTTTTCAGATTATAAAAAGCATTTACAGTGGGAGGGAGGGGAAGGAGTTTGGGACCCATGGAGGCCACGTCCTGCTGACGATGTCGAAGGCTCTAAAATAAAATTGTATTACTACAACACTAAAATACATACTCATAAGACTGTCTATGCGTAACAATAGTTGATAAATTCTGATTTATACAGGAATTCAAATGCAAAATAGATTCGCTTAATCGTTCATTCGCTGACCAGGAGATGGGGGAAGGTGGCGGTGTCCCTCAGCAGGCAGGCTTGGGTGCGGTGTTGTGATGCTGCTGGCAGGCAGCCGGGGACCGTGGGAGGCACAAGAGGGGACAGAGTGGGATGAGGGACCGGCGATGGAAAGTCCGGAGCTGGTGGCTGTAGTAGCCCCGAGGGACACTGCTCTTCTGCGGTGGGGGCGGGAGCCGCCAGACAGGGTAGAGGAAGTCGCTGCCGGGCCGGTGTCTTCGGCCCGCTGCTGCCTCGGTCTCTTCTGGCCAGAGCTTGGGCCTCCCTCCTTGCGGCACGGTCCTCCGCCTCCACGATGACCTCGGACATCTCCTGAGCTGTGAGTAGCCTGACCTTGGTGATGTTCCTCCTGACCTTGCCGTTGTTTCTGTTTAAGTTAATTTCGGCCAGGAGGTGGGCCCGGTCTACCGTTATCCGGCCTGAGGTTACCAGGGGATGGGTTGGGAGGAGGGGCAGGTGGAGGTTGGTTTTGAGTATTGGGTATAGTGGGTGGGTTTGGGGGAAAGGGGATGCTGGGAGGGAAGGGCAACATCAGGCGCAGACCAGGAAGATGCCGATGGGGTTGGCGGAGGTAGTGGCCCTACGTAACTTTTTACCGGCTCTTGTTGATCCCTCCGCTGACATAAAAGCTCATATATCACACATATAAACTTGTATATCACTTATATATAAACACTTATGATTTCACTCACCTCAAAAAAAACACCTGAACTGACGTCGATACCCAAACCTGGTCCAAAAGTGGTCCGGCACGAGAGCAAAGGTCAACATTGACCGCCAATTCCCCATAATGCACTTTGATAACAGTCGTAAAAACATTAGGACGCACCCACCCGACTACCTCCGTAGTCAAGTTGATTTACATTACTAATTCAGTTGGATATAGATTTTCAGGTTAACATTTTTTTTTGTCGTTGAGATGTTATCACAACAACTTCAATAAACTCTAGTCATACTGACATAGAATAATATGCTAAAATAACAAACAAGCGAAATCACATTTTACAGTGCACCACCATTTCCTGTCTACTGTCGGTCTCCTCTGTCTGACTGGACTCCTCACAAACATCTGCACACATGTACAAAAAATTTTGCTAAACTGAGACCTCATTGTTAAATATTAACTTGTGTCTATAATGTGAATTCCTATTTATCTTTTCTTTACTGCTCCCATACTTTTTTGTTCTTACAGTGTGCTGAAGTAACATATCATATGACATGGTTAAGCAGTCTTTGAGTTTAATACTTGACTGCTTTAATTTAATATCCCTATAAATTGAAAAAGTAACAGCCAGTGGGTGAAATCCAGCGGTGTTGGTGACAACCTGGGTCTCGCGTCTCTGGAGCGCCTCTTCAACGAACCCGAACCGGGCCTGTGACGAGGTGTCGAACGCTGGGTCCATGTCGTGGCCAGATCGTACTGTCACAGATGTGGTGTGGGCCCAAAAGCAGTACGACCAGGAGACAGATAAAGTTCTGGAGCTTTATTTAAAGCTGAGCACACAGCAGACAGACAGGCAGGCAGGGTCAGACTCACATTGGGAAACAGGCAGGGGATCAGGCAGACGGAAACCAGAGGAAGCGGAGGCTAAACTCGTGGTCGGGGACAGAAGGCTGAGTCGTTGACCGGGGCACAGGCAAGGCAGGGAAGTCCAGACAGGCAGGGTCGGCAACGGGAAATCAGTCCACGGGAAATTGCTGGAAGGTCTGACATAAATGCAACGAACGATCTGGCAGCGAGTGTGTGAATGAGTGGGGCATTTATACTGCAGGGTGTAGGTGCAGCAGAGTGAGCAGGTGAGAGGGATTGTGCTGATGAGGTGGGTGTGGCAGACAGGTGCACTGCATGAGGCTAATTAGGTGAGTGAGGGAGAGTGTGGTGAGAGAGAGGGGGCTGGGCTGTGAGCTGGAAGTGGAACTGGGAGTGGCCGGAGTGAACTGAGAGAGAGTGACAGGCAGGTGAACAGAGTGAGCCAATTAGGTGAGTGAGACAGAGTGACAGGGAGTATGGAACTACTGACAGTATGGAGGAAGAACTGTGACACCCACGATAACATGTTGCACATATTAAACCATATCCAACAGAACAATCTTGAAGCCTACCTAATCAGTTTGGATGCTGAGAAGGCCTTTGATTCAGTTAGCTGGCCTTTCTTATATAAAGTCCTTGAAAGATTTGGCATGCATAACAGTTTCATTAAGGGCATTCTTACACTATATGCTAAACCATCGGCCTGGATAAAAATAAACGGGTATCAGATACCATTATATTAGGCGCGGATCAAGACAGGGGTGCCCAATTTCCCCGTTACTTTTCGCACTTTATATAGAGCCTCTCACACAGTGGGTAAGACGGACGGAAAGCATTAAAGGCATCTGCATAAATGGAGAAGACCACAAGGTGGCATTGTACGCCAATGATATCCTGATCTATTTAAGTACCCCCTCAAACTCTTTTTCTGAATTAATGAACCTGCTCGAAACATTTGGTAGATATGCAGGATATAAACTAAATCTGCAAAAAATGCAACTTTTGATTCTACACCTTAACTGGGACCAGAGGTCATTGAAATACTTAGGAATACACTTACTGAAAAAATCTGGTAGAGATAAATTATGCCCCCCTCTTAACAAAAATGAAAGATGACATACACAGATGGAACTCTATTTCTTTCCTCAATCTAAGTCATAGAATTGATGCTGTAAAAATTTCTCCCACGATATCTCTTCCTATTTCAAGCACTTCCTGCAGAAATTCCCTCAAAACAATTATCTGAACTGAATAAAATTATTTCAAGATTTATCTGGCAAGGGAAAAAACCCAGGGTTCAATTTAAAATTCTACAACTCCCAAAGGATCAAGGAGGAATGGATCTACCCAATTTTAAGGATTACTTCTACGCTGCCCAGACTAAACCCTTAATTAACATATGTACCCCAACTTTTTGTTCCAGATGGAAAGACATTGAACTCTCCATTATAAAGTATCCCCCAATTCAAGCAGTATTGGCACATAAAAAATTGGGAAAACTTATAGACAATGTGTAAAATCCATGGATCAAATTCCAATTAAAAATCTGGAACACAATTAGAGGAGAATATAAGCTAGATCATAAACTACAAATACTTCAGTGGTGTGCTTATGATCCCGGGTTCAGGCCAAATGAAATTGATTATAGATTTAAAAAAAATATATTATTCTATTCCCTTACAGAAAAGGGGCAATTAAAGGACTTTGAAAACCTGAGGAAAAAATTTTGTCTTGAAAAATCTGATTTTTATAGGTACCTCCAGATACGCAGTTATTTTGAACATAACATTAGAAACAGAGCAGACCTTGTTGATCCAATATTGAGAATATTTCTTGGTGCCCACCAAAATGATTCAAATAAAGGAGTTCTCTCTAGATTCTACAAAGGCCTCATGACAAAAAATCCCACACTGCTGAATATGTTAGAGAAAAATGGGAAAGAGAAGGTGGCCTCTCAATATCAAATGAGGACTGATTGGATGTATGTAAATTTCAGTGGGAATGCACCAACTCTCTCGTGTGGCGGGAATTTGGGTGGAAGTGTGTTATTCAGATCTTTCACAAAGCATTAAAAAGCATTGTTAGCACTGACCTGCCCCTGCAATTTACCACATTATTTTTAGGAAAAATTGATTTCCAAACAAGGCGCCCAGATAAATATATGATTGTCATATTAATAACCGCTTGTAAAAAATCACTCACAAGGCGCTAGCTGCTTCCTGAACCCCCCACGATACAGGAGTGGCTAGATATAGTAAATTACATTTATGTTATGGAAAGGATTACTTTTTCCCTTCGTCTTCAGAAAACTGTGTTCATTCAATTATGGAACAAGTGGGTGAGATATGTAAAACCCTTAAGGCCAGATTTTGTGGAGGTATTGATTGAATGACCCTGTAATGTTGCTTTAATTTAGCAAGCCTCATCAACCTCTATTCCGCTCTCTCTCAAGTCACCCCCTAACATGTTGTATTTTACTTTTTTCTTTTAATCTGTATTTATTGTTTACATGTACATATACCTCTCCCAAAATGTACAAAGTTAGCCTATTTTGAAAAATGTTGACAGCATAAGAAAGAAAATTGCCCTTGGGCTGATGTATATTTTTGAATATAACTGTCAAAAAATAAAGAATATAAAAATAAAAATGCTAATGACAAGATTTGTTTTTATCATTCAATCACAATCTTTTTTTTCCTAATCATAAGAATTGTGTGTTTTATGAAGAAAAATAAATAACTATAACTTACTTTAAAAGTATAATTTTTGATGATTTACTGACTTACTGACGTTGAAATGACTTGGATGGTTGCCAAAACAAAAATAGTCTGGATCCTTGTAGACCTGCTGCTTTAATTAAAGAACAAAGGGATCTGTATCTGACAATATGGATCAGCAATGATCAGCAATTAGTATCAACAGCAAAACAACTTGGTCAGGGATCTCTAAAAATAATATTTGCTCCCTCTGTGCTGATCCAATCTGTGATCAGATCAGTAGCTCTGATAAGTACACTCTTAAGACCTGTATGATGAAAAGTTATCAAAATCAAGAGTTTTTGTTGAACGACCTAGGCATGGCATGTCAGCCATTTTGCTTAAATCGTCATGAAACATGAAGTTCTAAAACTCAAAGGCACAGTGGCCAAACTGCCCCAAATTTCCCTAACTCCATAAGACTCCAGACCTGAACACATCTATATATCAATATTTACCCATAGCCTCGCCCTCGCTATAGTCACACACATTTACCTTTTTTTTTAAAGCCGCTGTACTTTACTGAACTCCTCCTGCAATCTTAATCAGATTAAGTTAACATTCAGTTCACTAACAAAGACCACGCTTATAACGATATAGGTTATAAATGATTTATTACGAATATGAGTCAGAGGGATGGGTTAGGGAAGGGGAATGGGGTCAAAGGGGGAAGGGATGAGGGTTGTGGGATGAGAGGATGAAGGGATAAGGGTCGAGGGATGAAGGGCTAGGGGTCGAGGGGTGAAGGGATGTAGGGAAGGGGTCGTGGGAAGAAGGGATGAGGGTAAGGGGAGGGTAAAGAAGGTTGATGACTGATGGTGGGAGGAGAGCGATGGTGGCTGGCAGGAACAGGGGGATTGGAGACTCTTGGGTGGGGGCTGTCTCTTCGGAAGATCAGGTGGCGCCGAGTCCCCAAGAGACAGCTTCACGAGGACAGGTGCCGATGCGCGTTTCTGATGTCGTTTAGGTTAGAATGGATGTAGGTGAGGTACGCGGGGGATGACCAGCGGCCGAGGATCTTGATGACGTGGTCAGGGATTCCTTGGCTTGAGGCGGTGGAGGCGGCCCCGATACGAAATTAATGGCCTGAGTAATATTCCGGGTGTAAACCGGATTTATGTAGGATATGGCGGAAGTGGTGGTGAAACCGGGTCCGTGTGGCCCCTTTGCCTGTCTCTGTGATGAAAAGTGGGTCTTGTGGAGAAGTTCCGCTGGCTAATCTTGCGCTTATGTAGTCGCATATGGGTTCGAATGGACTTAGGTATGAGTTTAGTCGAAAGATGTAGATGGGCTGGGGCGGACCAGACAGGTTGGTCTTGTTGCGTTTGAGGTGGTAGATGATGGTGTCAGGATGATGGATGGAGATGTCGACATGGTGGCGTGTTGCGATGGATGGTGGTCAGAGTTCTGAGCTGTGAATTCTGAGCAGCGCAGGAAGCCAAAGAAGGCCAGCAAGAACATGGACTCCAATGCTTTGTCCATGAAGGGAGATAGGTAGTGAGGGGAATGGAAGGCTGAGGGAGGCGTGGAAGGCTTTAAAGCTATTCCATCCGGTGAGGTACGATGAGAGTGTTCTGGGGGCGACGCTGGATGTCTTCCGGCTTGGTGATGTGGTCGTCGTAAAAAAAAAGGAGATGCCGTTCCATGAGGAAAGGAACTGGTGCCACAGTTTTAGCTCCATTTTGCATGCTTCATCCAGTGTGGTGTGGCCGTGGAGATTTGGGACGGAGGCGGCGATGGAAAGGAGGTGGGACAAGAAGGATTGACCTTGGGGGATGATGCGGATGGCGTAGTTGAGGTGGCCTAACAGTGAATGGAGTTGGTGTTTGGTGCATTTGGGGGCCAAGAGGTAATTTGAAATGAGTAAGCAGATCCGATTGATTTTTTCGGTAGGTACGGATGCTTGGAATGAAACTGAGTCGAGGGTGATGCCGAGGAATTCCAGGGAGGTGCTGGGGCCTACGGTTTTCTCTGAAGAAAGAGGAACGCAGAGTTCCTTGAACGCTGAGGTTAAAGTGTTGAGGCCGTGTGCTGGGGATGAGGAAGGTGGCATGATGGTGAGGAAGTAATCTAAGAGGTGGATGACGTACGGAAGTTTCTGAATGTTGGATCAGGATCCAGCTGAGTCGAAGATTTTTGGGCTGCTCTTGCACCCGAAGGTCAAACGCACTGCGAAGTAATATGAGCCTTTCCAAAGGACACCGAAAAGATGCCAGAATTCGGGGTGGATCGGAAGTACTTTGAAGGCGCTGGTGATGTCTGCTTTGGAGAGGGCCAATGGTTGTTGGCTGGTTGGTGGCTGGTTTTGGGATGATGGATGGTGGGGGGATTGATGGAGGCAGGCTGCGGTAACCGGTGGGGCTCCATCTTCTAGGAGCGGAGGTAGAAGGCAGGGGGGCTGTGAGGGTGCATGTGGTGGCTGGATGGGAAGGTGCGCCACAGAACTCGCAGTTAGGGGAGGAGCGAGCTGCAAAGACTCTGCAATATAATTCAGGGTCTAGTGTACCCCAGTAAGTTCCCTGATTGAACTGCTGCACTGCTGCGGCGGCTTCGGATGCGAAGAGGACATGGTAGGTGTAAAAACCGTTGCTGCCGAACCTCAAGGCCAGGTCTAGGATTAGCAACAAGTAGTCATCCAGCTCGGGCCTGCGGTCTGGAAAAACCGAGCAGATGGTGTCGCGGAAAAGGGAGAAAGAAGGGGTTTTAGCCGGTTGCTCCGCTATGGGCCCCTGCTGTGGGAGCTGTCTGAGCAGCTGAGGTAGCTGGATTCATGTTGGGCGGAGCAAAGTTGGCCAAGGTAGATGAGGCAGGAAAGGCAGGAGGGAGAGAAGAGGAAAGGATGTTGGGATGAAGGGATGCATGTGCGTGGGTTGATAGTGCAGATTGGGGGAAAACAATTGCAGGATGTGCTTCAGATTGGGCTTCTCCGGCCGTCGGATGCGTTGTGACGTCATCAGCGTAGCGGCTGATACGACGTCGGGAATCTGGAAGTGCTTGGGAGGTTTGCCGAGTGAGAGTGTTGCTGTGTTGGGAGTCCGCGAAAAGTTTGTAAAGTTTTGCTTTTCTGTCGAACTTTATTGAACGGGATGTTGCACTGGGTGAGTACGTTCTTTAGATGGGAGACTGTCCACTTGGAGATGTGGGACATGTTGGGGCTGTTGGAGAGTCGGTGTGGTGAAGGAGGGTCGGGGTGGTTTTGCCCGTCATTCCAGCGCCTGGATCTCGAGCGGATGGGAGAACAGCGTCGGGGAGGGATGATGTCCCTCGCGCGCCGAAGTTGAGTTCTCCCCCTGGGGCTGGTGGAAGGCGAGGGACCGACGACCTCGGAGTTGTCCGGGGACGAATGCCGGGAGCCACGAGAAACGTAGATGGTGGAACGTAGCCGAGGTTGCTGGCGACGAAGGATGGTGGGAGAAGGTTGGAGCTCTGTGACCTAGGGAGTTAGCTCGTGTTCTTCGAACAGCTCGTTGTCGGAAGGATTTAGGGAGAGTTCCTGGTCCATGATGCTAGGTAAGCAGTTTAGATTTCTTTGTTAGTTATCTTTGTTTTGCTCGCGATTCTCACGTCATGTGGAAACAGAGTCAAAGAGGAAGTGAATGGGTCCGTCATGCTTAAATACTTTGTGCAGAGGAAATGAGATATGTTCAGGGCGTGGTCATTGTTCCCAAACCAAGTTATTAAAACTTAATAAGTGGATAATGTGAAAGAAATCCTAGTTCATGTGATTTCCTTCCAGAAACGAACACTTAAAAGAAAAGTTTCCAGTTCCACGTTCTTGTCATGTTAACATAAGGCTTTTACCTCTGTAGTGCCTAAATCTGACTTTTCTCTTTTTAAGCTCCCAGAAGATGTTTCTAGCCGTGAAACACTAAAACTTAAAACTATGTTTAACGGCCAGAAACATCTTTTGGGAGTTACAAGTAGAAACTCCCAAACAAGTAGAAAGGGCATTTTTTTTTAAAGGCACGATTTCTCTCTTTAAACTCCCAAAACACATATTTTTGCAAGAGAAGCACTCAAATATGGACAATGTGAAAAAAAACATACACTCACATGATTTCATTCAAGAAAAAGTCTCCAACTATTTTCCATTTCCATGTTCTTTCACTGATAATCTGAAGCATTCACGGAAAACTAGTTCAACTTCACTTTAGTGCCCCAAGCTTCCATTTCTCCCCTTAAGCTCCTCAAACAAATTTCTGCATTAGAAACACTTTAATATGGATAATGTGAAAGGAAAAAAGGGTTTGCATAACCTTCTTAATGAAACGTCCTCGAAACAGCAGATTTCACATTTACATATACCATTGGCGAGAAATTGTAGTTTTCTATCATCGCCACTAATGCAATTTCTCACTTTAAGCTCCTATAACACCATTCTGCAAGGGAAACACTCAAATATGTAAAATTGAAAAAAAAAAACATACCTCGTGATTTTCTTGAAGAAGTTGCCTGTAACCATTTTCCAACATAATACATATTGGAAATCTGCTGTTAGAAGTAAGAATGAGTTGATAAAGGAAATCTTAATAAATCATGTTTTTACTTGTATAATATATCCTGGCAGTTTCCAGTAAAAATGGTAAAGGGTAAAGTGTTTTATTTTTCATGAATAGCACCTAAAAATGGGAAATATGCTGTTAAGAGGAATTTCTAAAATAAATCCTGTTCTCTTTCATATTATCCAAGAGTTTCTGGAGCAGAAACATTTTTAGAAAAGTTATTTATGTCATAACAAAAACCAAAAAATGGAAGATATCTTGTTTAAATACAGTTTCTAAAGGAAATCATACGAAACTATATTCTCTTGGATATTACGCCATTTTGAAAACTTTTCAAATAGAAAAGTGTTTCAGCTAGTTTTCAGTGAAAAGTGACAGCTGAAATTAGTAAGATATTTTGCATGACAAGAGCCAACTAAATGAAAATCTGCTGTTGATAATAAGTTTCTTAAGGGAATCAAATAAAACCATGTTTAAAAAACCCAAATTTATCCAAATTTGGGTTTTACTTGGGCAAAAAATATTTTTCCGCAGCTTTCAGTTAGAAATTTGTTTTAGTCAGTAGAGTGATGTAAACTACAGTTTGAAAAACAAATAATATTACATATTTTAATCATTTATATTTATCCAGTTTTAGGTGTTTCTCTAGCAGAAATGTGTTTCCGTCAGTTTTCAGTAAGAAAAGACTACTTTGGCTAGGACAGTTTTTTTTGTTTTATGAAAAGAACCTCAAAACATGAAATCACCTGTTTAGAGGATTTTTTTTTTGAAGGTAATCACATAAAGCCATGTTTTGTTTTATATTATCGAGTTTGGAGCATTTCCCAAGCAGGAATGTGTTTCTGGCATTTCAGTAAGGAAACAGCTTTACTTATTAAAGTGACAAAAATTGCAGTTCAAAATGACATACTTAATTCCTGATACACAGACTTAAACACATTTTCACCATAGCAATAAATCTGGTAAATACTTGATCATAGTCAATCAAAAAATCTCCATCATTAGTCCTCAGCAGAGAAGCCCACAAATGCATCCGATGAGATAAATAAAATCTTGAGGAGCTCAATGTCAATCTATATTCATCAGAAAAAGAAAACCAAGTCAAGAGGACATCGAACTATTACTACCACAGTTTAGCAAAGAACAAACCAACATGCTGGATTCCCCAATAACACAGGACAAACTTTTTACTTCCCTCAGTCGTATGCCCAATAGCAAAGCACCAGGACCCAATGGCTTCACTGCTGAGTACAATAAACACTTCTTGTTCATCTATCTCTGCTCTTCAACAAAATGATAACTGGAATCAAACTAAATTCACAATTTCTAGCATCATGAACACAGCCATGATTTCAATACTCTTCCAACCAAACAAAGACACAACTTTACCATCAATTAACCGACCCATTTCTCTTCTCAACGACGATATGAAAATCATCACTAAGGCACTAACTCATAATTTTAGAAAAAATTACTACAACCATAATTCACCCAGATCACACCGGCTTTATCAAAGGAAAACACTCAGCAACAACGCTACACCCATAAAAGCATCACACATCTGAAACCTATCTTCAATAATAATAACCTGGTTTCATTCCCCCACTTGGTCCAGAAGTACGGCATTGGGAGCAAACAACTTTTGGAATACCTGCAACTCAAATCACCTATTCATTTAAAACTTAACATTCAGACCACCAACCTTGATCTACCCCCCTCGATCTCAGAATTAATTATCATCCCCTCCTCAAAAAAGCTAATCTCCAAAATATGAAGAATAATATCACAGTCTGACAAAACCCTATCCATACCATCAAGAAAATGGGAACTAGAACTATCCACCACTCCTGATGCCGACTTCTGGAACCAAATTTTGCATTATCATCTGCTTCATGACTAAAAGTGCCATCCTGCCCCTGACTTTATAAATATTTTTGTTATTGTTACAGTGTTAAGTGCACATGTTTATTGATTTTATTATTTTGTTATTTGTGGTATTTGCTGTTTTATTGATTTTATTTCCTATTTTCTTTCTTAACCCTTCACATAGCTCTCTCTCTCTCTCTCACACACACACACACACACACACACACACACACACACACACACACACACACACACACACACACACACACACACACACACACACACACACACACACACACACACACACACACACACACACACACACATTATGACCAGCATCATATAATGCCAGTGATATGTTATAAAAATAAAAATAAACTCACTTACCTACATGTTTTAGACTGTGGGAGGATACCAGAACACCGGAAGGATTTCATTGATTCGTTTTTTTTTTTTTTCTAACTTTAGCTTGAGGTCAGTACTCAACTGTGCTTCAACAGCAAAAGGATTTTATCTCCTAAGACTTATTTTGTCAATAATGATAAAAAAATTAAATTTGACTGAGTGTAAATGAAATAGCTTTATATCAAGATGAATTATATTGGATTTTACTTGGTTTTCTGTATTTGATACAAACATGATTTAAATCAATATCTGTATATAAAGCTAAAGCTATAGATGATTAACAAAATGGGATGATAGAAATACCAACGAGGCAGTGCGAAGAGAGAGAGAAAGAGAGAGAGAGAGAGAGAGAGCAGAGAATTAAAACTGGGACTTCCCTGAGCCTCCATCATCTACAGGGATAAAAAAAAAAAAAAAAAAAACACACTGACACACAGCCTCCCACACACAGGCACGCACACTGTGCTGAGAGCTAGCAAGGGGCTTTAAACAGCTTCACACTGTAGAGACAAAGGGACTGTAACTAACCACAATGGAGGAAAACATGGATGAATCGCAAAGCCAGAAAGGTAAGAAAGAATAATAATTTGTTTATCTCATTTGTCTTTTTGTATCAGCTCTGCCTTTTGTTATGTTCATCCTTTCCTCTCGCTATCATGGGATTCCTTTGTGTATGTGTCTCTTGGCAGAGAGACAGAAGACAGCATACATGTCCTGTGGAAAAAATAAATAAATAGATCTTCGTCAGTACATTTAATTGCCACAATAGCCTGTTTTCCCTCATCATTTCATTTCCCAGAAGAAGTGGAACGATAGGCTTTGAATTTTAATCATGCCATCTAAATGTCTGCTAATGATAATAACACAGATTATATAACCCTATTTTTTGTGTGGTTTTTTTTAAGAAGGGATGTATACATAAGCAGGTTGTTTGGGTTGATGGTGTGAGAGGAGATGGCAGACACTGGAAGGTTGGTGTTGTTTTGGAGACTGTATTGACAGATGGATAGACAGATGGACGGATTGATGGATGGATGGAGGAGTAGGTGGGAGTGGCAAGGGGGGAGGAGAGGGGTAGAAGAGTGTGGGTCAAAACCTTCAAAAGAAGTCTAAGTGGTTCAGTGATTGATGCCTGCATTGGGATTTTCTTTGCTGGCCTTCATTGTTGGTGCTACACGCTTGTCCAAATGCCCTTTCTGCTCCTTTTTCTCTTGCTCTGTGCATGTCTCCCCTCTTTTTCTGCTGTCTGTGTCACTCCCTTCCCTGTCCCTCCATTTTCTTCACATCTCTCTATCACCAGCTCTCTCACTTTGTGTTTTTTTCTTCAGTCATTTATATTCACTATATTTCCAACTACATTCAGCCGGTCTCTTTGCCTTTTTCAGGTCTCTGCTTCTTGTTTTCTCTGTCTGTCATTTTCTGTCTCTAACCCTCTATTTTGACTCGCCATCTCACTATGTCAGTTCCCTCCCTCTCTTTCCCCACCTTTTGTTTTGTCTGTTTATAATCATACACATTTAAACATAGGTAATCTCTCGCTGTATGTTTTTTTTTCAGATAGCATATTCATGTTTCTTATCGCATTGTATTGTTGCTGTCAGCGTAAAAAATGGGCGTGTCCTTTTTCTTCATTTACCTTCAGTCTGAAATCAGTCATATTGTTGCTGCTTCAACTGATTCAGAAATGTAAAGGAGGCTGGATCTGTTTAATGAAAAATAAGCAATTATTTGCATTTATCACACTATTAACAATTATGAACACTGTATCCATGGTAACATGGCTATTGGAATTGCATCCTGCTGTGTGATAGGCGGATTCATGTATTTTTTTCTGGAAGGAACCTGTTTAAGCCAATCAGAAAGCCAAATGGGGACGCATGATGTTTCAAACAAACATGAGTTTTTTATTAAAGCAACGTTTTCTTTTTTTAATTTTGTCACCAAAACATCTTCTGTTGTTCCTTTCTACTAGTTCCCATCCCACATCTGCATCATTCTGTCCATTGTCATTGCTTCCTTCTTACATCCTCTTTTGCTGATAAATGTGATTTTCCATTTCTAATGTGGTGATGCACAGTTTCTTATCCAGAGAATGTGTGAAATTGTTTTTATGTCAGGAATCTGGTTTGGGTCTTAAATTAGTTTAACAGAAAGTCTAACCCATTATCTTGTGTCACAAAAATAAAAAAAATTCTAAAGTCTGATTAGTCTTCTAATTATTATACAGCATAGTTATAAGCTTTGCCTTCGTCCAAAATAATGGTCGAAATTTGAGTAAAAAAATTATCTTGAATTAGTTGATCAGTTGAAAATTTAATTATACAACACAGTGTGGATGAAACGTTATCCTAACGAGAGTGTTGAATTTGTCTTATGACTAAAACTTTGTGTTGCTGATTGTGTTGAATAAGGTTTTTTTTCCACTGGTTACCTGCAAATAGATCACATAAATTGGGCGGATAAAAAATAAAGTGTATGCTGTACAGGATTTACATAATGGATTCATTTATACTGTATATTTACAATACATTGTTAACTTATGTGTGTTATGAGTGTTACTTATCGATAGTAATTGTATTACCTACAGTAGACAGTTGTTGGCATGCCCCCGCCTTGGAGAAGCAGACAGGACTACCAGCACTGAAGCACAACATATTTTAGCCACCTAAAAGAAAGGTCCACCTAAAAAAAGCAATATCAGTTAAGTTTATGCCATATTTTGAATGTCATCCGACAGGGAAATGAATGATACTGAAACATAATTATAGGATTCAGCTGTGGGCATGTTATCTTCCAATCGGATGAATGAAAGTTTGATCCCCAGGGTTCGTCCAGTCCACATGTTGAAGTGTCCTTGGACAAGGCACTAACAACTCCTAAAGGTTATGACATTTGTGTATGAATGTGCATAAATTCATTAATTTCAAGTCCTGATGCCATCAGTGTGTGAGTGGGTGAATGCTGCCAAAGCAAAACAAATGCAAGTTTACAATTTAAGCTGTTGTTAAAAGGAAGTTCCGTCTTTTTAAATAAAGCATAGCTCACTTTCAGTTCAGTTCCTCATCAGAAAGGCCTGCTGACGGCAAGTTAAAGCGTTGAAAATATTTTAAATATAGTGTATACTTAAACGGATATTTAAACTTTTAAGTTGTGTCTTTCTTTTAAGTGGCTAAAATACGTTTTCCTGCTGGCCCATGTCCACAGCGGTACATTGCTTTGCTCCCGGGCTGGCAGCTGTCTACTGTAGGTGATACCCTGACTAACGATAGGTACCTCATACAACCTTATTTCAAATCACCCAAACTATCCCTTTAATGAATTGGCTGGAGATTGGCTCACTCTAAGCTAAACACATGTTGGTGGTATGATGATGGTATGTACTAGTGTGTGAATTGCTGGTTTATCAGGGGGCATCTGATCAGGATGCCCCCTGGACGCCTCCCTTTAGAGGTTTTCCAGGCACGTCCAACTGGTAAGAGGCCCGGGGTAGACCCAGAACACGCTGGAGGGATTATATATGTCGTCTGGCCTGGGAACGCCTCGGGGTTCCCCAGGAGGAGCTGGAAAGTGTTGCTGGGGAGAAGGACGTCTGGAGGACCCTCCTTAGCTTGCTGCCCCCGTGACCCGGCCCCGGATAAGCGGAGGAAATGGATGGATGGATGGATCAGGGATACCTGCAGAAGAGGAAATAATTACTTGCCAAGGACCATTTGAAATATTCATTGCTCATTTATTGTTGAAGTCAAACGAAGTCATACAACTTGAAGTGGACTTTGTGTATTTGCCTTATATCCATTTCATTATTATGACCACTAATGGAAAGGAACTTAATAGAAAGAGGAATAAGTCAATACAAATTGACTTGCAAGCCCACATAGGGTGTGAGGGGAAAGAGCATGGGAGAGAGAAAGAAGCAGAGGAGGAAGCCGTGGCAATATTGTGCTCTGCTGTATCTTTCTGAAGCAAATTCATTGCCTTCAAATTACATGAAAAACTAAAAAAACTAGCTCATCCAGAGGTCCAATCTGCTGCCTGTGAGTGTATGGCATTTACACACTTCGGGCAGCTGGCTAACTGGGCTGTATTATGACCAATAGTGGGTGGAAGAGGTTAACACAAACCTTGATTGCAGTATAATTATTACTTTGCTTGTGGTTGATCTGTCCAACCAACTCTTTGATCAAGATATTTCCAGTTTCTGAGTAGCCTACCATGACATTTCTTGCACCAACACCAGCCAAAAAATGTCCCCTCATGCCTAACCCATATAATAATATAATGGGCAGATTGCTGTGCAATTTACTGAGCACATATTGAATACACTATCAAGTGTTTTTCTCTATAACCATTTTTCATTTGGTTATAGAACCATTTTTCTATATAAGATAATTTCTTGATTGTAATGATCATGCGTCTTTCCCTCTCCTGCAACCATCAGATCTTCATCTGCAAGGCTCAAGGACCAAATATATGTGGGTGAGAGGTTGGTGATGACCTTGTTGCTGGGATTTGTGTGCCTTTTTAGATGTTTTCTTTTTTTCAATACACAGATAGAGACAGAAACCTACACTACGCACTCTATCAACCATAAATGTATAGTTTTGTGACACTCTCATTAGCTGTGACACTGTATGAGCTTGCGGTATACTGTATCTATACTGTTGTCATGGAGTAATAGGAGCCTTTCCAGTTTGTCTATGGAGCTGCTCAAAAATATTATTCTGTGGATGAAATCATCACTATATTTCATCTCTCTGTCATTCGGCCTAAGGAGAGAGTGGTTCCAATACTCCAATAACTATATTGGAGGGGAATATCTTGCAAACTATTTGTAAGTTTTATAATAGCCTTCTGTGTTTTATTTGCGTTGTGTCCCTTTATGGTCTGAAATGGTGTTTCAGAGGCTTGCTAGGAGTTCTGTTCTGAATACTTGTGTTTCAAAAGAGCTGTGTGAAACTGGTAAAGTCAATGCAGAATAGCCCCTTTAAGGCAAAAAAATTGAACAAAGTGTGTTCTGTTTGCCCACTTTGTGTATTAGTAGGTTTACATGTGCACAGTCTACTCAGGTTAGATTGCAAAAGGATCCACTCATTTCAGTACAGGGTTTTTCTGTTGTGAGTCTCTTTTAAAAATGGAATATTTATGAACACTTGTAAATCTGAGTTTTGAGAGTTTGCTGATTGAACAGCAACCTTTGAAATACAAAAAAAACACCTATTGACTGATAAGTCGAAAAACTGAAATGTTTTTTTATTATTGCCCAATCATGATTGCATTTTATTTTGGCTGGTAAACATGAGCAGTACACAACCGTTCCGTTTGTGTGCCCTTTTACATTATCAGCTGATTAATGCTTTAATGACTCCTGTTGACAGCCAGCTTGAGAATTGTCTGCCTGTCTGAAATAAAAACATCACTAAAATGTGATTGGTCTCGCGAGTCACTGGGGATTCCCTCTCCTACTGTTTCTTACAGCTGTTCTGTTATCCTCTCTTTCTCATGATTGCTGTAAATCTTGATATGTTGGCAGTCATGCTAAAGAGGATGGTGCTTATTATTTAAAAATGATAGAAAATAGCAAGTAATAAATGGTGATGACCCACTCCCTTATAAATGTTGCAGATACATTAAGGTGTTTTTGAACAATAGGACAGCAAATGGATTCTTGTTGTAAGAGCACATCTTCATAAATAAAGAAAACATCCACACATAGCCGTTTGTGTTTAAACAATTCCCACTTTTAAACAGGTCAAATCGTCTGTCCTGTGTTTAATGCCCTAATACAGAAATATGGCGAGGATTATAAAATGATTAAAATTAAGGACACATTCAAAAACACTTGCACACAAAAACAGGCAGTGTAAAAAAAAAAAAAAAAAAAAAAAAAAAGGAACTGCACAGTCATACACATGCAGTTATGAAAATATCTCTATGCAAGACACGAACACATTGCTCAAAACTCTTTCAAAAAACATTCACACATGCTCATAAAAACACATTTGCCTTAGAGTTGTTGCTATGATGTGACCTGAATCTGATTCTTTATAAATGGCTTTTATGGCATTAAGAACATGAAATGATTCAGGCGTGTGTGAAACAAACCAACTGTAGAATGTAGCGCATGCACATTTTTGAAATTTTGAATCTCTTATTAAATTGAGTCAGTTAGGGATAAATGGTACCTTCCTACTGGACATAGCAGACATTTTTGTTCCTCCGTATCTGGCTCATATTTTAAAGAGAGGCACATTGAAATTCTACATGGATTATTTCCACAAACTAAGACAATCAAGAAGATTGAGGCTGACTTTGTGTTTATGTAAATGGCTTTCTGTGGGTTCAATGCTGTGTGTGTGTGTGTGTGTGTGTGTGTGTGTGTGTGTGTGTGTGTGTGTGTGTGTGTGTGTGTGTGTGTGTGTGTGTGTGTGTGTGTGTGTGTGTGTGTGTGTGTGTGTGAAAATGTGCATTAGTGTGACTGTAACGCTCGCAGAGCCGCACTGTTGCCATGACAATGCTACAGGCAAAGTGGGTCAGCAGGCTCCTGCCACACCCCTGTTGGCATGGCAACAAGGCTGGCCGTTAAACCTGAGCAGCAAGATGACTCACACACAGGCACACACACACACACACACACACACACACACACACACACACACACACACACACACACACACACACACACACACACACACACACACACCAGAAAGAGGGGGGTAGGAAAGCGTTGTTTGTGTGATTGTATTTCTGTAGGATTGCTGCTCGGTCAACATGAAGGCTTCGGTGAGTCCTCATGGCTGCATATTAGGTTATTTTAAACAGTGTGTTCAAGCCGATATGGATTTCTAAAGTCCAGGATGGAGACCTTGAAAGGAAGCAGTAGTTATTAAAGCTGGTTGTGATAGGCAGACATATCTGTCAAGCAAGGAAAGAAGCCCCAAAACATATATGCATCGAGAACACTGTGATTTGTACAGTAACTGGCTGGCAGCAATTAGCAAGCAAGTTACTGTAGGACATTTCACAGTAAGTTTACTGTAAAATTACCAATAAAATACCATAGTTATTTTTACAGTAATAATCACAGTACCTTCATTGTAATTATTTTGAAAACCACAGTACTGTACTTGTCATCACAGTAACAGTGTACTATATTTTTTTAAACAGCAAAGCTTGAACTACTGTAACATCAGCACTGCATACATTTTAATACTGTAGATTAACACTAAAATAATTATATACTGTTAAATTAAGTTTGTGTCACCAAAAGTAATTTATTTTCTTCCTGGGCTGGTGTCCTCTTCCCTGCAGTGGAAGAATAAAAAAATGATGCGTTAGCCATTTGCATAACAAACACAATATGTTTTTTTACTCAACAACACTACATAAAAGGGGCAAACGGTCCCAACAACAACCTCTGTTCTGTGTAACAGTGAATAAGTGCTACATAAACTTGAACTCTAGAACAGCCTGATGTCTTTATGTAAAAACAAAACAAAAGTGCATCTTTCCCAAAAATATTTCAGCTAAAATTTTTACGGCCTGTATCTACTTCAATCATTTCGGATCATACAGTCCTGCTGAAGCTCTCATTCTCTCAACAGGGAAAAAGCTAACAGACCAAACTTTGTGGCTGTAATGCACTCACATGGACCACTAAATACCACTATATGGGTAGCAATCTGAAATATCACTAGTTTACATCCACAGCTGTTATTATGGTATGTCTACATTGCAACATATTTCAGTAACATTATTGTGAAAATCTTGAGACCAAAAAGATTTCAATGAACACATTCATCGCTAAGAACAGGGAGGGGAATATCAAAATATGTTGGTTGTTGAGTAATCTTTTAGCAAAAAGACGAGTACTTGAGTATACATGTTAAAATACGAAGCAAAAAAATAATTGATATGTGCATGACATTTAGAATTACTTTTACTCATAGTACTAATAAAAGCCCTGCTTGCTTTCCTATATTTTTTTAATGGAGAGTAAAACTAAAGTTTGCTGTTTAACAAGTAAACAGCCCAAATATACAAAAATAAAAAGCATTACAGCTGTGCTGCTATATCTAATCCCACCAATGAGGAGAGGCTACAGTGTATGTGGTTTCAGATGGAACTTCCAGGTTTAAGTGATGGCTCTAAATTGTTTTGCTGCTCCATCTCAGATAAGCAGAAGCAGTATGCTTTGAGTAGTATTTTCCTAGTCGAGTAAGTGGTTACATAAGTACGGGAGTGCTGGTTCCCATCGCTAGTGAGGAATTTATAGCTACTATTTTGTATGAAATACAAATCTTTTGCAAAACTGAAGACATGCCTCATAAAAACTAATAATATTTCTGAGAACACAATCTTTTTTATTTAAGTTGCATCATGTAGATCATGAAAAGCGTGTTATGTGAAAAAAGACCTCTCACAGAGTTAAAGGGTCAGTTCAAAGGACAAATAAACATTTCCCAGCAACATTTAGGTTTTAGTTTTATGTGAGTGACCTGGAAAGATTTTGATATTCTTCCACCTCCATATTACAGTGGAAGTGGATGGAATTTACTCACAGCACTGAAAAATGTATTTCAATAACTTCAACAGTTACATCACATGACAGAAGTTATGTGGTTGCTCTGGTTTAATCAGATAGTTTTCAAAAGGAACCATATATGGATTTAAATGGTGCTCTAAAAGCATGTGTGCCTAACCTCTGTAATAAGTGCCCAACAAGTGTGATTTGAACAGCTTAGGTAGGTGTAGCCAGTTACTTCCCCACTGCTGAATGTATATATGTACTGGACACAGAGATGAAAGTGAAATCAATTGTCTCAGCTGACTCCGGGTAAGATGGCACAAAAAAGTAGTAGTGTTGCAGCTGCTACAGATTGATGTATGTCTCTGATAGTGTTTAAGTATGTATGTATACAAGCTTTGTGGATTAATTAATATTACTGTGTTCTTCATAGAGGAGATAAAGGCTGCTATATGAACAGAGCCGGAGAAATATAAACATAAATTCATAATCACTAAAATCACAATAATGAATACACGTCAGAATGTGGTGAAGAAATGTTTTGTAATACTTTTTTCTCCATTGTCAATGGGGCTAAATCTTAAAGACTAAAAGTCATGGCGAGGGGAATGATGCTTGAGCCATTGATTTGAATTACTTCCTCTACTTTGTAAGAAAGATCTGTTTTGTTGTGGGTTGACTGTTTAATTTGTAAATTTGTTGTTAAAAGCTATGTTACTCTTTCAGAATTGTTAATCCTACAGAACTTGTACATACCATATATCATTACCATTGTGTGGGCGGCTGTGGCGTAGTGGCGAGCAAGGTAGTTCTCCAATCAGAGGGTCGGTGGTTCGATGCTTCAGCAGTCGATGTGTCCTTGGGCAAGACACTTAACCCCAAGTTGCTCCTGAAGGCTTGCCATCGGTGTGGACTGGATGATGAATGTTAGTTAGAGTCTGATGGTGGCACCTTGATGGTAGCCTGTCATCAGTGTGTGAATGGGTGAATGATATGTAATATACTACTGACTGTAAGTCGCTTTGGAGAAAAGCGTCTGCTAAATGACTGTAATGTAATGTGTATACACTTAACATGTTAGGATATATTAACATTCGGTCGACTGCTATTCAGTTGCTGTTCAACTTTATTTATTGATTTCATCATACCAAATGTTAAGATGCTGTCAACCTTATAGTTCTGTCTTTTGTGAATGTAAAGGCTGTAAGGAGTGCTGTGAGCGATGTGTTGGCAGTCTGCCCTGGGCCTCTCTCATTGCTACCATTCTCCTCTACATGGGTGTGGCCTTGTTCTGTGGGTGCGGCCATGAGGCTTTGAGCGGCACCATCACCATCCTACAGAACTACTTTGAAGTCATCAGAGCCCCAGGAGAAATACTGGATGTGTTTACCATGTGAGTGACAAATCTTTCACCTTTATTTCTCTTGAAGATTAAAGCACCTTACCTGTGAGTTTTCATATTTCAGCACAATGACTTCGTGTTGATTTGCAATTACATGAGATTCCACTCATGTCAAACATGACTCATCACAGTGAGAATCAACTGACAAACACATAACTTCTAGGTACATTCCTGGTAATGTAGTAGCTTTTTGTCCATCACTTTTGAAACGGCCATTGCAGCCTTTTGGGGGCTTGCTAATAAACACACAACAAACTGTCCATATGACTCAGTAGATTTAGATTATTTTTCTGGCATGCCACAGATCAGACATATTGAAAGCCTATTTCCGCCAACATTAGCTTATAGTGTGTTTTTGTTTCTCATAATTGTTTTAAATGGAAATAAATAGTCACACAAATGTGAATACAAGTTATCTGACAACACATGTTTTCCAAGAGGAAAAGTGCAGGTAGTCCCACCCAATGCCAAAACCAACCCCCTAACCCAGATCTGGACTCATCTTCCATCTTTATCTCTGACTTATATTATGCCTACAAATAGCATTTCACGATGCAGTCTAGCATGAAATATACAAATACTCATTAGTAACTGGCACTGTGTGTGTGTATTTTTCCCCACAGTATCGACATTCTGAAGTACATCATCTACGGCCTTGCAGCTGGATTCTTTGTGTTTGGAGTGCTGTTGCTGGTTGAGGGCTTTTTCACCACTGGAGCCATTAGGGATCTCTATGGGGAGTTCAAGATCACTGCCTGCGGACGCTGCCTGACTGCATTCGTAAGAAATCTTTGCAAACAGTAGATTTAATTTGATAAAGTGCCATTTTAAATTATATCGTTACACTTTCAGATAGAGTGCATGTTTTGGGGTAATTTGCAGTAACTGATCGTTATTAATGAAAAAGGATATGTATTAAAGGATAAGGCTAGTTATATTATATTTAATCATAGATTGCCTTTTGTCAACATTACTGTGAAAACACCAAAACCAACAGTGAATTGTTAATCGTACTAACAAGTATTAAGGGGTGAATCAAAGCCTAGTAACTCTTCTTCCTCTATGCCATAGAGCTCCATTGTTGTTAAAAACACATTGATGTGCCACATTGTTGCACTAATTGACATGTTACATCATTATCATGAAGACAAACAGTAGTTTACTTTGACAATACCACGTAAACCATCCTGCTGCCAGAAATACTCATTGGTGCATACAAATGCAATGTTTCCTCCCATTTGTTGGATAAAACTACAACATTTTCAGGTTAAATCAGAGAAGTTATACCCCTACAATGTAGTCATTTAAAAAAAAAAAAAAAAAGGCAATATCTTGTGATATACCAACGTGTAGGGGATAGCTGGTTACAAGCTGCAAATATTATTGATTTAACATGGAATCTCTATTTAAAGAATTATGGATATTTAACTAAGCAGTAGTTAAATATAAACAATTAATTAATAAAAAAGCATTGTTCCTACATTAATACTCATAAGTATGCAATTAATAAAACATATTTATTAATGTTTTATTCTTGATTAATAAGCTCATCTATAATGTGTTTCATTATTCTATTTTCATACTTTATAAATGATGTATTCCCCATTTCTAAATTAAGTTTAATGTCAATTACAAACCAATTAATCATGAGTTGTTAATGGTTCATGAATAATTTATGAATTCATGGGTATAAAGTGTAATGATTAAGATATTATTTAGATGTACATTTATGCACTAATTTACAGATATAATGATTTAGACGTGCACTAATGGTTAGGGGGGGTTGTTAAAATATGTTTTGTAAATGTGTATTAATACTACAATTCATGATAAATTCAGGTAGTTATTAGTCGTTAATAAAGTATTTTGTGTGACCCTATCTAAAGTGATGACTATCAATTCCTTACAAAGCATTTACAAATGACACTGAAAGTGATAAAGTACATGCTATACACTTTAAGAAATTCCTTCAAGGTCATCCTTGAGTTCACCTGGCCTCAAAGCTGTCATGTGTTCGTCAGTTGTCATCATGGTCACCCGGTGTCTTTTCATGGTCCTGTTCAATCTGCATGGACTAGGTCATTTCACTTTTATTGTGTTTTTAGTTTATTAAGGGAGTCATACACATTGATTTACCATGGAAAAGAGTAAAATAACTGTGCGGAACACATTACTGTTACACCGTCAATGTTACAAATACTGTATTAAATATGAATTCTCAATAACGTAGGCAAGTCAGCGGTGCCTTTCAAAAAAAATAATTGTACAAACTCCCATGATAACACATTACCTTACGGAAGGAAATCTGTAAAATAATGTTGTACTTTCTGTAAAGTAATATTTTTTCTATTTCTGAAGTAATATACTTACCGATAAAAAACATAATCACTTTACATCAACATGCAGGTTTTAAGAAAAAAAACATTACGTTCTGTAATTTTAGATGCATTTCTTCATTATCAGAAACGGGAAAAATAAATAAATAAAAAAATCACAAAAATATTACGTCTCATTTGATGTAAAATAAAATGTTGAATTGATACAAAAACAATAAATTGCCATTAATAACTTAAATTATGGTTAATTAATTAATGGCAAACCTTGACATTTAATAAAAAAATATTTTTTTAAAAAGTGCAACTGGACAAGGAATATAGTGCAGCAGATTTATTTGTGAGTGGGACAAACAGCAAACAAACAGGCAGGATAAGACTCAGTGGGAAACAGGCAGGGGATCAGGCAGACGGAAACCAGAGGAAGCGGAGGCTAAACGCGTGGCCAGGGACAGAAGGCTGAGTCGTTGACCGGGGCACAGGCAAGGCAGGGAAGTCCAGACAGGCAGGGTCGGCAACGGGAAATCAGTCCACGGGAAATTGCTGGAAGGTCTGACATAAATGCAACGAACGATCTGGCAGCGAGTGTGTGACTGAGTGGGGTTTAAATACTGCAGGGTGTAGGTGCAGCAGAGTGAGCAGGTGAGAGGGATGGTGCTGATGAGGTGGGTGTGGCAGACAGGTGCACTGCATGAAGCTGATTAGGAGAGTGAGGGAGAGTGTGGTGAGAGAGAGGGGGCTGGGCTGTGAGCTGGAAGTGGAACTGGGAGTGGCCGGAGTGAACTGAGAGAGAGTGACAGGCAGGTGAACAGAGTGAGACAATTAGGTGAGTGAGACAGAGTGACAGGGAGTATGGAAGACAAACTGTTACACTAAGTACATATCATTCCTTGTAAAATTCTTTTTTTACAGTGTAGCATTAAAAATATATTTAAGTTTGCGTTTTAATTTAAACCAACTCAAAATGTTTTATGGTGTAACTACACCATAAAACATTTTGAGTTGGTTTAAATTAAAACGTAATACTCACTTAAAAGAAAGTCACCTTCTGCCTTGAAAATGAAAGTTAACTCAACTTGAATATAACCTTTGTTTCAACTGAGAAAATTAAGTTCATTAGGTTTAACCACAATGCTCTAATTGTCTCAACACAGTTTTTAAAGTTGTCAAAGTTGACGGATCTTGCTGTCGCTTGCTGTTTCAACTCAATACTGTGGGTTGAAACAAAGAAATATTTTACATTATTGCTAAAAGAAAACAGCCCTTACCTCGTTGAACAAACAGATATTTCTGCATTATTGTAGCACACAGTTTTAAGTTTAAATATCTCAAATATGTGTGACTTGTTATTTCAAGTTAAGAGGATTTAAATACCAAATTTGTTTCAACTTACATTTACAAGATAACTTGAATTGAACTTATATTTGCAGGTTAACTTGTTTTCTTAAAACTTCACAGTGAATTCTTACTTCCGTTTGAAAATAGGGCATTCATTAAAAAAATATAAATAGGGTTTAACAGATTGTTGCTGTATAGTCACATCCCACAAGTGGAGGCATTTGGGGGGGACAGGCGTTGGGGTTATCGACAGACAGATAAAGAGAGAGACAAAATGTGGGGTTGTAGACAGACAGACAGAGAAAGACAGAAGGTGGGGTTGTGGACAGACAGACAGAGAGAGAGAGACAGAGGGTGAGGTTGTAGACAGACAGACGGAGAGAGTGAGACGGAAGGTTTGATTGTAGAAAGACAGACAGACAGAATGTAAGTTTGTAGACAAAAACAAAAAGAGATAGACAGAAAGTGGAATTCTAGAGAGACAGACAGAAAGAATGTATTCTAGACAGGCTGAAGGTGGGCTTCAAGACAGACAGACAGACAGACAGACAGACAGACAGAGAAGGTGGGGTTGTACAATGATCAAAATGTAAGATAATTACAAAGGTCAATTTTTTTTTTTAATTCAACAAGAAAATGTTGCATACTGATACTGATACTAATTTTTCTGTTGAAAAGACATTTAATAAACTACTCTTGTCAACTATTTGATATTTGATTTGTTGATTGAACGTTGCAATGCAATATACATTTTTTTCTATCCTCTACATTGTGCTAATAATAGCATATAGTCATTTTAGAGGCTCACTAAGAAACCACATCAACATTTCTTAGTTGAAAGCCAATATTGCCACTCCCGGTGAAATATGGTCTAAACATGAACGTTTAATCGACCTCTAAAAATAGTCAGTGAAAAAACATTCACTTTTGAACCTTTTTTTAACGTCTTTTAACCATAACCGTATTTGAAACGCCTTTGAAATTTTAAAATGCTCACATTAAAATACGTAGCAGTTTACATACGTAGTCATACTAACACACAAACAGTTTCTACTTAAAGAACATACAAAACCATGTGACACAGGCTACAATTAATTCGTACTTATTAAACCACAATTCAAACATGTTTTTTTTTATACAAATACAATGAAATAGACTATACATGATTGACAGTGTAAACAATGACAGTATCTCCCTTTCCTTCATTAAATGTCGTCGTCAAAGCCAACCAGGAGCAGATTTTAGATGGTTTGCCATAATTAAGTTGGACATCTGTAAATAAAACTCTTTTCACGGGTGACCTAAATTGTTTTCTAAACATGTTCACTGACATATTAAATACTGTTACATTGTAAACTTTTTGTATGTTGCTGTATGCCAAACAACAACGTTCTCTTAGTGTTTGCACATCACTTTGTTGTACTAACTTCCTTCCCATCCCAACTGTTTACAGCCCCACTCGCTTTCTGTAGTGTATTTAAGATGTGAAATGGCTTAAAAACTCAATTTTATAATTATGATGTCCTGAAAGCATCTTGTTGACAGCACACAGTCAATAACCAGACTGAAGCTGGTTGAGAAGATAGCGAAAATAGGTATTAGAAGTTGAGACTGAATTTAATCCAGTCTTAAACTAAAAATTAACGTTGGTGCTCACCTGGATCTTAAACATGCCTGGATATCAGAAAAGTTATGAGTTCTGACAAATGGTCTGACTGTTTGTCTTTCTCTCTCTCCACTGTGACTTTTACCAAAGGGCGTTTACACAGTTTTCATCAATAGTGTAAAATCAAACAGCACCCAGGCTTCTTCATATAATAGATTATACCAAAATAGGCTCAATTCAAACCCTAAAGTTTATTCTCTACTAAAGATGTTTTTTTCCCATGTTGAACAGTTCACTCTGAAATTTCTCCTCTACTCTTCCCGCTTTGAGTCAGTCAGCACTGACTGTCAGAGCCCTCCCACACACTCCCCGAGTTTGTTTAGAGGCATATACTTTGACATGTCTGTTATGTCACAAACGCTATTCTATTTCTTTGATTCTAAGGCTTACATTTAAAATCGTCTGCAGAGCTACTCTCAAACACTTAAGCCCAGGCAAAATGACCTGTCGACACCGCTGGTCCACACAGGAAATACAGTCTTACTTGTGCACGCATTGTGATTGTCATGGAAGTGCAAAGCCGCGCAAACCAAAAATGTAAGGGCCCGATCAATGCTGCTTATAGCTTTAACATTTTTGGGTTTACCCCTATCTTTGTTTTTTGGTATTCATGAGACTTATATTTTCTTAAGATGCATTCATGGTTTTTCTTACTTCTAATTTAATCTTTATATAATATCTCACTGCTCAATGTTTTGTTGCGTATAACAACAAATAAATAGATCACAAACAAAATATTGCGCAAATGCCCCTTTGTGCTTAAGGATGAACTGATTAGAATTAGGTGGTCAAAAGTCAAGGTCACTGTGACCTAACATCTGTCACATTATCATTACTTAAAATTTGGCACAAATTTTCATTTGTCATCATTATGCAGGACAGGCTCCCCACAGTAACAGCCCTTGCCTTCAGTTGGTTTAGTGGTATCATATGATGTTGCTAAAATAAGAGTTGTAAACACTATTGTACGCTTTCATTCTGGCGACAGTAAGGTGAGTTTTATCCACAAGATAAATGTAAACATCGCTGAAGTGAAGCTCTGGCAGGGACGTGGCGGAATTACAGTGGGGCAAAAAAGTATTTAGTCAGCCACCAATTGTGCAAGTTCTCCCACTTAAAAAGATGAGAGACGCCTGTAATTTTCATCATAGGTATACCTAAACTATGAGAGACAGAATGGGGGGAAAGAATCCAGGAAATCACATTGTAGGATTTTTAATGAATTAATTGGTAAATTCCTCGGTAAAATAAGTATTTGGTCACCTACAAACAAGCAAGATTTCTGGCTCTCACAGACCTGTAACTTCTTCTTTAAGAGGCTCCTCTGTCCTCCACTCGTTACCTGTATTAATGGCACCTGTTTGAACTTGTTATCAGTATAAAAGACACCTGTCCACAACCTCAAACAGTCACACTCCAAACTCCACTATGGCCAAGACCAAAGAGCTGTCAAAGGACACCAGAAACAAAATTGTAGACCTGCACCAGGCTGGGAAGACTGAATCTGCAATAGGTAAGCAGCTTGGTGTGAAGAAATCAACTGTGGGAGCAATTATTAGAAAATGGAAGACATACAAGACCACTGATAATCTCCCTCGATCTGGGGCTCCACGCAAGATCTCACCCCGTGGGGCCAAAATGATCACAAGAACGGTGAACAAAAATCCCAGAACCACACGGGGGGACCTAGTGAATGACCTGCAGAGAGCTGGGACCAAAGTAACAAAGGCTACCATCAGTAACACACTACGCCGCCAGGGACTCAAATCCTGCAGTGCCAGACGTGTCCCCTGCTTAAGCCAGTACATGTCCAGGCCCGTCTGAAGTTTGCTAGAGAGCATTTGGATGATCCAGAAGAGGATTGGGAGAATGTCATATGGTCAGATGAAACCAAAATAGAACTTTTTTGGTAAAAACTCAACTTGTCGTGTTTGGAGGAGAAAGAATGCCGAGTTGCATCCAAAGAACACCATACCTACTGTGAAGCATGGGGGTGGAAACATCATGCTTTGGGGCTGTTTTTCTGCAAGGGGACCAGGACGACTGATCCGTGAAAAGGAAAGAATAAATGGGGCCATGTATCGTGAGATTTTGAGTGAAAACCTCCTTCCATCAGCAAGGGCATTGAAGATGAAACGTGGCTGGGTCTTTCAGCATGACAATGATCCCAAACACACCGCCCGGGCAACGAAGGAGTGGCTTCGTAAGAAGCATTTCAAGGTCCTGGGGTGGCCTAGCCAGTCTCCAGATCTCAACCCCATAGAAAATCTGTGGAGGGAGTTGAAAGTCCGTGTTGCCCAGCGACAGCCCCAAAACATCACTGCTCTAGAGGAGATCTGCATGGAGGAATGGGCCAAAATACCAGCAACAGTGTGTGAAAAGCTTGTGAAGACTTACAGAAAACGTTTGACCTCTGTCATTGCCAACAAAGGGTATATAACAAAGTATTGAGATGAACTTTTGTTATTGACCAAATACTTATTTTCCACCATAATTTGCAAATATATTCTTTAAAAATCAGACAATGTGATTTTCAGGAATTTATTTTCTCATTTTGTCTCTCATAGTTTAGGTATACCTATGATGAAAATTACAGGCCTCTCTTATCTTTTTAAGTGGGAGAACTTGCACAATTGGTGGCTGACTAAATACTTTTTTGCCCCACTGTAAGTGATTGAAATACAGCAACAGGTGCTGTCTATAGATCGCAAGTGCCCAAAACATACAGTTTGATCTGATATCTATGTTTTTCTTCAGTTCAGAGGTATGTCAAACATTCATGGATTGAAACAGGAGGAAAATTGACCGGCTTGTGTTGCGTCCCTACGGAGAATACAGCGCTAACCGCCATGTTGGTCCGTTCTTTTGCCCTCCAGGTCACCGCGCAGTTCACGTGACAGAAAACTATGAATTGGGGGTGGTTCAATCCCCAGCTCTGCTAGTCAATGAAGACGTTTCCTTTTGCAAGACACTTTATCTCAAATTGCTCCCGCAGGCTGCTCCATCAGTTTATGAATGGGTATGGATGATTAGTTAGAGTCCTGATGGGCAGGTGGCACATGCCATGGTAGCCCCTGCATCAGTGTATGAATGGGTGTGAGTGGGTTAATGATGACATGTATTCTAAAAGCACTTAGAGTGGTTTGAAGACTATAAAAGTCTAATTACTATATCTGTCACTCATTATATATTTTATCTGTTTGCAGTTGATGTTCTTGACCTACCTGTTCTTCCTGGTATGGCTTGGAGTAACAGCATTCACCAGCCTTCCGGTCTTCATGTACTTCAACGTTTGGTCCATGTGTCAGAACACCAGCTTGGTGGAGGGAGCAAACCTCTGCCTGGACCTGCGTCAGTTTGGTTTGTGCTATTTCTGAAATAGATGGAATGATGTGTTATATCTATCTATTGTAATGTCAATATTTATCACTGAAATACTGAGTACATCTCAGCATTCTCTAGTGCAATGTTCTTACAGTTATAACAGCTGACATCCTATACCTTCGGTATTTTGGGCAAATTCCCAAATCCAGTAGTAAGAAAGAAAGACATAGTTTATCTGATAAGAGAGACTCAGCGTTGTATATAGAATGAGAAAAAGACAAAAGCATCTATCTCTCTTGGCTTTCTGACTTCAAGCTTGGTCAATAATTACCTGCTCAGCATTATACTTTTACTTTGAAAGATCTCTTAATTGGTACAGTAAAAATGTTTGATTTTCTGTACAAGATTAGTCAAAGATGTCCTGAACACGTTTACATTAGTCATGTCTGGAATTATTGAGAAAATTATTTTTATAGCACCTTAGAAATTCCGAAATCTGCTTTTTTAGTGCTCAAATGTAGGACTTTTAATTTGGAAAATATCTTAATTGGTAGAGTAAAAATGCTTGATTTTCAGTATGGGTGGAGTCAGAGATGTCCTGAAAAGAAATATATCAGTTATTATCTGGAATAATTGAGAAAAAATACTTTTTATAGCACCTCAAATAATCAATTACTTGATATATCCTGGTACAAATTTAGGAGTTTTACTTTGAAATATCTCTTAATTGGTAAAGTAAAATTGTTAGATTTTTAATTTGAGTGAAGTCAGGAGGATGATGGCCAAGCTGTCATCCCTGATGAACAACACCTCCCACCCCATGCAGGACACCCTGGCAGCTCTGTGCAGCTCCTTCAGCCACCGGCTGCTTCACCCCCGGTGGTGAAGGAGAGGTCCTGCAGGTCCTTCCTTCCTGCTGCTGTCAGGCTGCACAACCAGCTCTGCTCCCAGCAGACCACATGACACATGACAATAAAAACACTGTGCAATAATAGTTAAAATAGTTTTTTTCTGTCTGTAAATATTATATTTCAGTTATTGTGTTTTCTACTGTTTTTATTGCTTATTTATAATACTTGTTTTTTTTTATTTTTTATTTTTCATTTTATTATTTTTATCTTGTCTTTCTTTACTATGTCTCTTGTGTGCACTTTACTCTATGCTGCTGTAAGCCTGCAAATTTCCCCGCTGCGGGACTAATAAAGGATTATCTTATCTTATCTTATCTAAGTTTGGTGTGAACCAGGGTTTGTCGTTGTTATAGTTCACCCTGGTGCTTGATGGTACACAGCTGTCTTCACAGAAGCTGATGTATGATCTCACAGCTTCTGTGTACTCATCCAAACTGTTGGTAGCAATCCTGAAAACATCCCAGTTTGTACAGCCTAAACATGCCCGAGCCTCCATAGCTCTACGTGGTCAGTATCCACCTAAAACTCCAAGGGACTGCATGATAGGCCTCGCTTACTGTGCTGTAAAAGTCATCAAAGTTTTCTTCTCTCGTTGGGCATTTAATAAACGTCGGTAATTGGGGAGTTCATGGCTGAGGTTACCTTTGCTAAAGTCGCCAAGGACAATAACTAAAGAGTCCAGGTTGGTCCTCTCCAAACACAGTAGCGTGCACTGTGCCTCCTGCGCGTTGGTCCGCGGTGGAATGTAAACACTGATCAGTATAATGAAGCAAACTCACAGGGGGAGTAGAAGGGTTTGCAGTTAATGATAGTTAATGATTCCAGATCAGGAGAACAGTGATGCAGAATCACTGTCACCTCGTTACACCGGCTGCTGTTGGAATAAAAACAGATTCCTCCACCATTCGATTTGTTGGAAAGCTCAGTGTTACAATCTAATCTTAACAGTTGGAAGCCTGAAGTACACCCTGGACAACCATTCATGTTGCTATATATAAGAAGCTAAAGAGAAGGCTGCCCCACCAGGTGTTTTAAACAGGCCCTATTATGCTATTTTCCGGGTGCATATTTTTTATCTCGTTACAGTTACATCACGTTTATATGCGTTAATGCTCATAATCCTCCTTGTTTTTCTCGTCCTGGCTGTCCTGCAGCCCCTATTCTCACCCTCTCTCTGAAACGCTTGCTCCTGCCTCCAGAAAGCAAAGTCTGCCCTGATTGGTCAGCTAGCCCGCTCTGTTGTGATTGGTCAAAGTTTTGCATACATCAGAAATGTCCCACCCCTTACAAACAGAATTCAGCCCCGTCTTCCAGAGCGGTTCAAAACACTGTTGAAGCTGTCCTTGGCAAAATGCAGCGAACGAAACATTACATTTTCGTTGTACTGCTCTTGTAAAGTGTTAAAAATTAAATGTAGTCACTTTTTCTTCATTTCTTCTGCCTTCGGAAGTCCAAACAATGGACATTTACCGTCTCAGAGCAGAGCACAGCGTCTTCTGGACACGACGGCCGCAAAAAAAAAATTCCTCCGGAGCTTCAGCTCTGTCTCTCTTTTGCTGTTTGAGGGCGGGCCAAACTAGCCGTAAGGAGTTTTACGTCACTTCTGTAACATTATGACCTCATAATGTTACGGAAGTGAAGGAGAATTCAGGCAGCTCAGGAGCATTGTTTCTGAGGGGGAGAGTAACTCCTTTTAGGCGTGGACTTCAGGTTTTACACTCTACAGACCATTTACATGTAAAAAAGATATATATAACACACACTTAAGGAGAGGGAAAAAGTGGAAAAGCATAATAGGGCCACTTTAATATTTATTCATACCGTATGGAAGACACCTCAAAAACAGATAATATAAAAAACTTAAAACTGTAACCTTGCTTAGGTTAACTATAATTGCAGGGCTGTATTACATGAAACTGCAATAGCTTTATCTAGGTCAAATAAAGTACAGGGGAGGTTTGATACAGTAACAATAACAATACAGTAAAATAATACAGTTAATATTTAAATGGATTAGCCTGCATTCCACATACACAGCAACATATCTTCTTGGTACTCAAACATCAAAAGGTTGATAGTCAGTGTGACAGGCCTTGTACAGTTAGGTGCACAAACATCACTACATTAATGCAAGAAGTATCTGTACCTCATTTTCGTCAGGTACACCATTAAAAATGAAAGAGGACAGACTTTAACACAAACAGGACATTTCCTGCTATGACACAGTAATCATTTAGGCTAGAGTCAATTGAGGACACTGCCTGTCAAGCAATGAAAGAAATAGAAACCTTTTTGAGCATAAGTAAACACCAGACCAAAAAGGTCAGATATGAGGTTGAAATTAAATTCTGGTAGACTTACACAATTCATATCAGACAATTCATATTATTATTATTGAATAGTAAAAAAACGTTACCCCAATAATATAACAATAATTGAATGATATCCCTTTCAAAGAACTGTGCAAATGAAAGACCATATGCCTATCCTTGCCATGTTCTTTTTTGATCCTGACTTGAGACCAGCCTTCAAGCTATCAAGTAAAGTATCAAGATGCTGCCCCGGCAAAAAAAAACATGGATGTAGCCATGAAATCGAGGTGTTGGTGACAGTTCACTGGCTTTCCTGTAGAGCCTCCTACAGGTTCACTGCAGTCATCTTTGCCATGCCACTAGCCACAGTTTGCAGTACTGTCCACAACGTCATTGTGAAATGATGACCATCATCCACAGAATTATTCATTACCCCAAACCAGAGGAGATGGAGGAGGTTGGGGCCGGCTCTGTTTGCCTTGCTGGCAATGAGGCATTCTCCTGTGCTATCGGTGCCATAAATGGGTTCACATGAGGATTCTTCCTCCTGCAGAGCCACAGAAGAGAAATAAACAGAAAACTTTTCCCCAGCAGTCACACTACCGACCTCTATCCCTTTGTCTGTGGGTGTGTCCCTTGGCTCCTAAAAATAGGTTATCACTAACTACACAGTGAACAGTGAATTGAACTACAAAGACAGCACTCTAGTTCAACGTTAAAGTAAATTAAACTATTCAATTATGAACTTTAACTTTGGCCTCAGCCAAACCAATTTAACATTACCTGTGAACAAATAATAGTCTCTGAGACCAAAGATTGCCGGTTAGATACACCCAAGATGAATCATATCTCATGTTTAAGCACTACAGAGATATCAGCGCCAGTGGCAATTTTAAAAAGACTAAGATAAGGCTGTTCTCTGCGGGGTACCATGAGCGCTGAAAGGTTACGATGAGGCTTACTGGTGATCCCAATAGCAGGACCTCCCATCTCCAAGATCGTCTGAGTAAATTCTCAAGTAGTCTGAATCTTGACAAACGACCACAGATCTGATGCATAAACAACTAACTTATCGCACGAAAAGAAATCCTAAAACTACAATCTGTGACAACACTAGTATCTCAAAAAAGTTCAACTTACAGTTGTGTGTTTTTTCCTCCACCTGACCTAAACGTCTGTTCATTTTATTAATTAAAACCAGATACTTTTTCAGAGCTGCAGGAAAGTAATATCCAGTAGTATTCAGTTCATTCATCAGCATTCTTTCAAAACAACAATAGGTGAAAAAGATGGGCAGAGAAATGAAGAACATGTGTTTCTAATATTTCTGTTCTTCAGGAGTGGTGACCATCTCTGATGAGAGAAAGCTGTGTACTGGTTCTGAGAAGTTCTTCAAGATGTGTGAATCCAATGAGGTAAGAAAAAAATGAGGGAAGTTTAAAGAAATATGAAGTGATACAGATAACAAATATGATTTGTGACCTTTTTTCAAAACAAAAAGCAGAACAATTTAAACTCAACCAAAAATGGCTTGTGTTGTTTGTTACAGCTGGACTTAACCTTCCATCTATTCGTGTGCACACTGGCAGGAGCAGGAGCTGCTGTCATCGCCATGGTGAGGACCATTATTCTCATATCTGATTGGCTATGGGCCTTGAGTACTAATTGCCACTGATTGGCATGACCTCCAACCTGTGGGACACCTCACAATACGAAAAAAAAAATGCTCACAAAGCTCACTGAAACAGCTCTTGTGCTCTAAACCCGAAATGTTTACTGCTGTACTGAATGTGTTTTTTGGAAAAAAATCTGTCTTTGGAAGATTTGCATTTGTTCCCCACTACCAATACTTTAGCCCCGCCCCCATCGTTACCCATGAAACATTTGTTGTCGACACCTAACCTAACATCTGAACCAACAAAGTTGGAGCGGAGGACCAGATCTTCTTGTAATTAGGGCCCAAGCAGCGACCAACGGTCGTAGCAGAGGACCTATTGTCCTTCTAATGTTTTGAATTTTAGTTATTATAATTATTCTTGTATATCTTTGAGCACAAAACAAGGTGCTCGACCTACTCCTAAATTATTGGTAAACGACTGCAGCTTGGCAGCTTGATGAATTACGATCCTTTGCCATGAATGAATACACTTTAAAACATTACTCAACCCTGCATGGTCAGATCTTTTTGAAATGTTTGATAAAACTCCAGGCCTGAATACATTTATAGGGTCAATTTTGAATTATAGTTATAGCGCCACCTACTGATAACTTGATGTAATATAATATGCCATTGTAAATCAAGCTGTTGCTACTTGACTGTACTTGGTTTACTCTGCCCCAAACTTGAAATGCTTGATAAGAACCATGCCTTGAGGACTTCTACATGCCAATATTAACTCATGATCATAATGCCACCTAATGGCAACCATATTTCAGTATTTCAGAAATACAGTGGCCAAATAACTGAGGTAAACCAGACTTTTCATGCCAAGGCCCACAAAATAGCATTAGCTTGTGGCCGGTGCCCGGTAGCTGCTCGTTACATGTATTGGGTCTTTTTAAAATAAACTTCTGTCTTCACCACCTTCAAGGGAAGCATAATTTCATGTTGAGGTGGCTTTGAAACACAGGAAATTCTTGTGTTTGCCTTCCAGGGAATAGCCTACAAACACAACAGGCATTCATTTGGCTATACCCTTGCCCGCCTGAACCTTTAGCAGAAATGTGGACAAGGCACTGCGGCCGCTGCGCGACCTTTGTATAAGGGTTTTTCTTTTATCTGGACAACCTCATCATCATGGCCAAGTCCAGAGAAAATGCCCAATGTTTTATACGGCCCAATTCTTCGATACGTCCTAACCAAGTCGGGGTTTGCTATCCACTGGGAGAACAGCAGCCCTCTACCACATTACAGGTGGAGTATGTAGGGGTTGTACTCGATGCATGTAGGCTGGGGGCCGCTCAGTAGGAACTCAACAGCATTTTTGCGTTTATTTGATAGTAGACAGTGTAATGAGACAAGGTCACCCGCTGGAATCAAACCAGGGACGTGTGCGCCTTACATTTGCAGAGTGTAAGATCTGGCCACATGCTCAAAGCAAATAGGAGAGAGCATATTACCTCTACTACTGGGTCCATACAATCTAAATTTACAGTCGTCAGTTATTTTAAAAAAGCTAACAAAGAACTAACAACAGGGCAAGGATACAGACAGTTTGAGTTTGGTCTGATGGTAACTTTATCTGCAGCAAGCTCATATTAGCTGATATAATACCCAAGTCTACTCTGGCCTGCTGCTTACGCTTAAGAGTTGATTTAATGTGACCAGATCCGTTCCTCAAGTTTACAATTTTAACACTAATGCTTGTTGATACTGTGGGGGATTATTTTAAACTGCAGGGTGGTGCGAATGCTAAAATTGAGATATTTTTGTCCAGAAGTGGGCTGAGCAGCCCTAGTGTGGTTAGGTTGCGCTCTTTTTTTTCACTCTTTTATCTACTCCTTATACAGCCCAATTCATCTCGCTCCTTACTAAGTTGGGGTTTGTCATCAACTGGGAGAAGAGCAGCCCTCTCTTTTATCTACCTTTCCCCCCTATCAGGGAATTCCAAAGAGTGTGTATTGTTGATGCACACTATTGTCCTGAAATGCAATGCACATATGAAATATTAACAAGTGACGCCAATCAGCCCGACTTTTGTATCATTTCTGTTGGTACAAAACAGTTTAGTTTGTTTTTGTTTTGTTTGTATAAAAGCAAAAAGCAATGTACTGTGAGATATAAACAGTTGTGCACCTGGTATGATTATCATTCTATCAACACACATAATATCTAGTGTTTAAGCAGACTTTGTCCAAGCTCTAACTGTATCTCATTTATGTACCATTTGGGACTAAAGGTGACAGTATGCCCAAAACCAACTAGAGGATTTTTTTCTGGTTTGCTTCATATGAACTTGAATCAACCTTGGCTTTTCCTCTCGTCCTTCAGGTCCATTTCCTGATGGCTCTAGCTGCTAACTGGGGCTATTTGAAGGACGCTAGCCGGATGCAGAAGTATGAGGACATCAAATCGAAGGAGGAGCAGGAGCTGCATGACATCCACTCTACACGCTCCAAAGAACGTCTCAATGCCTACACATAAACACACACCTACGAGAGAAACAACACACACACACTTACCTATCACACACACACACACGAGCTGATATATGCACACACAACACACAGACACACACAGGGCCTGACAAAACCTGTTAGGATAGCAGAAAGATACAGTACACAAATGAAAGAAAAAACGACAACACAAACGTACATTCACAAATTAGGACATTATTTGGCAGAATTAATTTGATGACATAAAAATGATGAAAACACAAAAACCATGCAGTAGATGATTGGCTCAGGTGATCTGTGCTAACATTTTAGCATCCGCTCTGTTGGTTTGCTTTATACTTGTATTACCCTGACTTTGACTTTTAAGTAAAGCCTTTACCATTACCTTAAAAGTGAAAACAAGCAGAGACCAAACCCTCATCAGAGGAAGTGGTTCTGGTGATGGCAGTTTGCATACTGCTAAAAGTCACTTACAAGAAACTCCATAATTACGGGATTGCTCAATTAATATTGTTCCAAAAGGGAAACCTGGCTACATTGACTTTAAAGAGTTAATGAAATTTCACTCTGAAGTTATAAAGGTTTAAGTTACCAGGGGGTCTGGCCTCCACCATGAACCCCCAATTCCCCAAAGTAGCTTTGCAGTGTGTGAAGGTCCAGAACAATCAATTTGAACTGGTCTAAAATCACATAAAGCAACTAGAAAGATAACTATGGGATATGTACTTAAGAATAGGTTAAACAAAACAAGTACAGGGTGTGTATAAAATAGCAGAAGAAAAGATATTGCAGAAAGAAAAATAATGACCAAAAGAACCCAAATATTTATTTTTATTTTAATTCACTTGTTTTTAGTCTTAGACATCAAATTAGTCTGGGCCAGCTATGCTTTTTCTTTTTTTTTAAATTGCAAATATTTTGTTAAAGGGCTGGTCTTTTCTTGGAGTCAGTTTTACTGGCTTACCCAGTTACCATGTTGATCATCATAGCTTGCTGCAGAACTGCTATGAGCTGTTAGCATGGCACACTAAAGTCAACAATCTACAGCAGAAAAAAGGGGGTGAGTTGGGTGTCTATAAGCTCATAATGTAATGCTAGTCCAACAGGGCATGTCACTGTATCTCCCCAATAGCATCAAAATCTGCCGTCGGACATACAGAATTCATCTCACGCACACACACGTAGATGTGGCCTAATGGTCGGTGTTGTGCAGGCAGTGTTGTATGTTGTTGTCATGCTGTGTTGTGTCGTTTCGCCACATTATGATGACTGGTATTGCAGAGAAATATGGTCCCCCAGGAAAATGTGTACCTCCCAGGTACAATTGGGTAGCTTTGATAAGTTTTCCTTTTTCTTTCTTCCCCTCTTTGACTCATTTCCCTTGTTACCCTACCCATCCCTTTATCTACTATGTAACCTGTTCATCTTGAGCCCAGTTTGATTAGTTGTTCCACGTATTCTTGTTCCCCGTACTGACCAGTACGTCCCTCAAATGGCCATTTGTGGCGCAGGGGGTTGGGATTTTGAAATTAAATGCAGTCTTAATGGTTCATTGTAATATTACTAATGAAACCATATGCTGACTGAGAAAAACCTAATTATCTTATTTTCCAAATCCCCCAAATATTGCTTTATTGTACTCTATATGATATGCTAGTGTTAAGGTAACTTGACCTTTCGAAATAAAACAATTACAATGCCATTGGAATTCAAAAGAGGCCATTTAAAACACCTAATGAAACAGGGCTTTGTGTTCTTCCCCCTTCATCCCAGTTTGTATAAATGGACGATTTGTCCTCAGAAACAGCACACCTTAGCAACATTGAGTCTTTCTAAAAGTGGCATGAATAATGTTTTTTTTCTCACTTTAAAAAATGTTGCCAGATTTTTTATCAGTAACATTTATGAATAGTATAAGCCTTGTTTTTTCTAATAGGGCAGGTGTAGGGATATAGCACTTTCACATCTAACTATTCTTTGTTTCAGTGGTTTTGCACACATACAAATACGCACATACACACAAACACAAACATATACACTGCTCTTATTTCTGTTTTCTTTTTAAATCTTATTTTTTACAAGCCCTAATATACAACGGCATATTTGGTCATTTCAGGTAAAACTGATAATTACAGAGACGGGGAGGGTGATATTATTGTGAGAAAAAGGTAAACATTACCAAGATTAAAGTTGTACATTTATGAAAACAAAGGATAATCTCTGAGTTTTATGGCGGCAAAAAACAAAAACAACAAAACAAAAACCTCACAAATTTGTGAGATTAAAAAGTCATACATTTAAAAAAAAAAAAAAAAATAAACATGGAAAAATAGTGCAAAAACCCTCTGAATTTCTTTGCTTCTAAAGTAGTGTTAGTATGGTAAAGATGGCCTCTGAGCAAAGAAAAATACATACATGTTTACTTTCATGTTCTAACTTTCTTTTATGAACAAGAATAAATGCTAATTTTGTATAAATTACAGGAAAGTAGAGACAAACAAGTCTTAAATTGAACCACAAATTGTTGAATTCGGCCATGTACGTAGAGTTTGTAGGAAGACTGGAATACCCTGCTCAGCCTGCTGCTCCTGCGACCCAGAACTGGATTAAAGAATGACAATGGACGGATGAATGTGTGGATGGATGGATGAATGGATGGAGAGTCCAATACAATAAAATATATTTTGCACTCGACAGCTCGTGGTCCTGCAGTGTTTAATAGTGGCATCTGTGGTGGGATGAGGTTGATCCAACCTTGCAAAGTGAAGCGATGTGGCTCTTTAACAGAAAACCCATAGCATTTTTCATTATGTTTTGCACTACACTATTTTCTCTCGCTTTTCTGTAAATTTGCCACTTTATTCTCAGAGAATATCCAATTTCTTTCTCAGAAATTAACAAATTTATTCTCAGAGATTATGAGTTATTTCTCGGAATATCACACCCTCCCCAGGCTCCATAATTATTATTATTTTTTACCTAGAATAACCCTAATACACTGTCCTTATAATGTGACCAAATAAGACCAATAAATTGAATTTAAATAATCACTGAAAGGAATTCTGGATAGTGTTTTGGTTGTGCAGGAGTGGCATTAATGAAACTCCTGGAGTGGGATGTGTTTCAAGATGGAGGATAATTTCCTACTTTCACTCGTATGAAGAGTTTGTTAGAGTTTGTGAGTGTTTGAAATGGATCGGATGGAGTGCTGTAACTTGAGAGTTGGGAATACTGACACAAAAAGGTCTTGAGGCGCTGAGGAACCCAGGAAAAGACTCACCATTAGTGGCCGTAGGGATTGATTCAACTGGAGTAGTGGTATTGGGAATTAAGTCCGAGATGAATGATGTCCCAGCTAATAAGCTAATGTTTTACAGTAAGAATGATTTACTTTACTGGATAGGTTTGTGGTTTTAAGAATGTTCCTGGTTATAATTTGGTATCTCAATTATCTCCTGAAGTGCTTTTATACTGGATGATGTATACTCTATTTGTTTTATATCAGCAGAACTACACTTGTTTGGTTGCTGCTTTGAATAACCTGCTTAAATTTGATCTCAAAATTAGGGGTTTTAAAAATGATCAACTGAAATATCATCATTCTGAATGAGATTATGTCTTCTGATTCCAGTTCTGACCTAACCTATACTTGCGGCTACTCTTTCGAGAGGCCAATCATAGCACTTCTGATTTAAATAAATTTAAAAAAAAAAAAAATTCTGTCACCAGTGTGCATGAATGTTATGTTTATATTTTTCCGTTAAGTTTTGTTTAGCCAGTCATTAGAATAAGAGGGCTGTATGGAATGTCCTGGTTTTAGCTGTGAAGGAATGGGATGATTCTCTATCTGCCAGTAGAGGTGACTGAAAGGGCACTCAGTTTATCTTCAGAATGATTACTGTGCTGATGATAATGAGGGTTATAATGTTGATGACATTAGTAATTGAAGGGTTTGATTTGATAAGACCACCAGCACACACACACACACACACACACACACACACACACACACACACACACACACACACACACACACACACACACACACACACACACACACACACACACACACACACACACACACTCACTCGACCACAGCAATTACTCTGAGCCGAAATTCATTGCTCTTTTACTTTTCACCTGTTACATTTCACTATGTTATTATCAACTTTTGATCTTGGAGACTTTTTAAATGTGAAATCATTTAATTCAAAAGAAAATAAATGTTTTTTGTTTTTTTTTTGGTCAGTATTAAGCACTGTACCTACATTAACTCTGTAAAAAGATATACATACATGTGAAACGGTTGAAGTGAGCAGCCGGAAGAATGATTTCCTATTGGTTACAGAGTCTGGAGGAGGGGGTTTAGTCCCAATGTATTGATCCTCTCCTCCCTAAGAGAGCTGCTTTTACACACACATGAAAGTATTTGCAACACAATGGTTATCCAAAAGTATAAAGAGACACCTTACATATTTCAGTTGGTATTAGTCAAGCAGAACCTGAGGTGTCTCACTTATAGATGCCAACCTGACAGACATAGCCAGTCAACAAAACATGCAATAATACATTTAGTGTCCACACAGGCACTAGTTTTGCTTCTCCTGGGCTTTTCTCTCAAACCCTGGGGATTCTTATTTCTTCCAGCATTATTTCGGTAAAATACAGTTCGAACCTGGTTCTCTGTGTCGTGTAAATGCAGCTGAAATTTGAGAAAAAAATATATATATATATATATATATATATATATATATATATATATATATATATATATATTATTACCATCAGTGTCAAGGAAGGGAGGCTCCACCAGACTCGTCGATTGTTCAGGTGTGTCTTGGCTGCATACAGTCAGTATTTACAAGGGTCTAGTTTTACAGTAACAGTATTCTATCATTTCATTGCCTGACAATGGATGTCTTGTCAGTGTTTTTAACTTCAGATTTAATGAAAAAAGTATTTTCAGCACTTATTGACCATTTTCTCTCTCTCTCTCTCTCTCTCTCTCTCTCTCTCTCTCTCTCCTTATCTCTCTCTTCTTCTATCTATTCCTCTCTTATTCTTGGTGTGTAAGTGCATTGAGATACCCATTGTGGGACCTGTGTATAGTTTCAGCATTGGTTATTATCTGAAGACATAACAGTGATGAAAACAAATTAATTCATAATAATGAATATACAGTAATGTTATTATAGGTATATATTTAAAAAAGACAATGAATCTAGTTGTTGTTTGTGGCATGGTTATGCATTCAATGGTCATAATTTCAATTATTAAAACAATACAAAAAACATAACTTTCCACTGGCGGTGTTCTGCTGTTTTCTTTTGGTTTTCCACTTTTTTAGTGTGCAGCATTCCAATTCTTGTACTTTAGCAGTTTGAGGAAATCAAGATGTAAACAAATAATCCACATTGTAAATTCATGGCAAACAAGTGCATGAATCAATGATTGCAAGTCTTAAGTGACATGATCACGGTGTTGCTCTGGCAAACCATTATGATGCACCCACCTTTTTGACCATATTTGAATACAACAGTTACTCTGGTAGGATTTCCTGTGGGCCATTAATTCATAAATGAAGCTTCATGTAATTTAGGAACAAGCACAATAAAAAGCATATTTAAATCTGCACATTCACATTTGAAGTCAAAGAAGAATGAAGCCTGGTCGTAGGCAGCAGTGACTGAAGACATATCTGATATTTACTGGTTATACTGCCATAAGAAGCTGTTGTAATCAGTAAACAGATATGAGCTGCTCTCTCTCTCTTTGTTTTAGTCCCCACATTTACTATCTCCTTGTAAGATGAATATGTGTACTGACACGAACAACTCCTGCGCTCTTCTGGTCTACCCACTGAACATGGCTGAACAAGGATGACGTTTACCATACCATCATCCTGACCACATGCATTTGTGACAGGACTCAGAATTCATGAATTTCAAAAACATAAATTGTGATTCCTAACCCTCTGAACCCTATTAAAAGATTCAATCTATTTTTGACTGTCTTAGCAGCTATAAAACCTTAAGCACTGTATCACAGGATGAAACCCCTGATCCTCTGTGTCCTCTGTGAGCATATTTCGCTCTTGTCCAACATGATCTGAAAGCTGATCATGTCAGTCTGTGATCTGAAATCATCACATGTTTCAGATCCATGTGTTATGTTAGGTTGGACATTGAGACGTTGGGAATAGATTTTTTTCTGTTTCACTTTAGATTATCGACTTTTTGTACTTCACTCTGAATGCTTACTAACAAGCTTTATCTAAATTCATGATGATAACAGATGTTTGCACGGATGGACAATCCAAAACAAAAGGCTGTGGATCTGGGAGAACACATTCAAATATTTAAGATTTCTTCCATAGCCTGACATAAACAAATATAATGAAAAAGTAAATGGAAGGTCCACATAGATTTTGTATTTTGAGAAGGACTTGAAGGCAAAAAAGCATAGTTACCCTCACATGCTGAAACAATCTCAAATGCATGAGGTAATTTGGCACTGATAAAGAGCTTCTGATCAGAGGTTATTTTGTCCTCACAGAAATTCCAATTTAATACGGATGCATCTATATGACCTGCATAAGTAAACAAGACCATCAGAGAAAAGATGCCTATTCTTAATGCTTGTAATCGGAGCCACGTGTTAGACTGCACAAAATAAGACTTAATCATGCAGGTTCACCAGAAACTCCTTCACCTCAGACACCACCAGCCCTTCGCTGCTTCGTCAGTCATTCCTGGGAGCCAACAACGACAACACGCTGCTGGAGGCCCAGGCCGTAAAGCTGGGCAAGCTGACAGGAAGTGAGGCATGGGAGGACAATAACCGGGACTACTCGTGGCTGCCCGTCAGACCCTGCTGTAGTAAAATGATAGGTTTTCTAAAGGGAATCTGTTACTTGGAAACAATCCCAATGTTTTTCCCCAGGGACCACAAAATTCAACACAAACGTGTAGTAGTTTGTACCTAGTACTAACTAATTCCTTGTAGTAGCTTTAAGTCATGTTTAACTATTTAAACTATTTATATTTTTACTTACCTTTACGGAATAACAGCCACTGTGGCCACAAGTGACAGGATAATGGTAAATACATTACCAAATAGAGCGAAAGTAGAGAGGAATTAGTGAACTAACTTAGTTATGTCTTTTAAGCTTTTATAACTGCAGTTTGCAAACATTAGCTAACACTAGCCATGATAAGCTACTGGTCATGCCAGACCAAGTAACGCTGTAGCAGCAAACCCCCGGAGTGTATTGAATTGACCAACAGTTAATTGAATTGCTTATGACATATGGAATGTTATTTTTCAGTTACAGTCTTGCTTTAATCAAACATTGCAAAAAACTGGTTAGGTTGTGTAAAATCATTTTGACCACCCCGTGAAATATTTATGTGCATTAAAAACTTTATATACAGTTTTTACAGTATGAAAGCTGGATTCATCTGGCATTCGTAGCTATACCTACGGAAAGAATGCGCCATTATTCGTAGGTATCCCACAAAATCTTTTCATATGTTATGCAAGTAATCATGTGTGGGGGAGTGTAAAACCGCAAAAGCACACACAGGCCGGGCTGGAGAAGTCAATGTTGATTTAATTGTTACGTGACTAGAGCACTTTAGTGACGTGACTTCCGTAGCTATTTTAACCACAACATCTTTCCCTAAACCTAACTTTCTAGTTTTGTTGCTTTAACCTAACTAATAATCTATTTCTTAGCCTAACTAAGAAGTTTTATTACCTCAACATAACTGATATTTCCTTTGAAAACTGAAGGTTTGTTTTTTTAAAATCACATGTTGCTGGCATTCATAGAAAAATGCACGAAAAATTAAGTGTCACTTTTTCTAAGATATCCTAGGAACCGTTGTATGAGGATTCATTCCAGTATGTGTTAGTGGTACAAATTGTGTTGGTCAGAAAGAAAGGAGGACATTTTATCTTCACTACAAATTTTAATCATAACATCATCATACATAACAAAATCATCAGCTTACTGACAAACATGTCAATTTTATGGCATAACAAAAATACTAATATGTATCACTGGGTATAAATATTGTCAGAAACTTTTTTGAAGCATTTTCAAAAGATTTACAAAAGATTTTATTATTGTTGCTATATTAATTTAAAGGGGAACTCCCCCGATTTTACACTTCTAACTCTGTTCACTGGTGTTAGCAAGTATTAATGCAATATGTGAAAAAAATTGTAAAGCCTTTAGTGGCTTTAGCTGGAATGATGTCACTTGAGTCAGTAGGGTTGAAGACTACAAGGTTGAAAATATATATTTTGAGTTTTGGAGTTAGAAAGAAGTGAGCTTACCAGACCACTATAGCCTGTTCCCCACCTCTTCCTGAGGCTAAATGGCTCGAGGGTCTATGCTACTAATCGCATAACACGCCCAACTGTCCACCATGAGTCCAGTAATGTTATAAGTGCAATGCTTAGAAATGCAGCCCTCTAGGAAAGGTAAGTTTAGTGAGCCCACTTTAATGTGTTTGTTACAGCTTATTCTTGAATAGCCAGTCACACAGCCCTATTTATATCTTGAGAAATAATGAATACTATTCTGTATGCAGATATACACATGCGGGAAGAGTTCTAACTACTGTAGGCATAGTGTTTCTCAATGAACTCACAGTCTCTAGCAGGCACTGTACAAAAATATGCCAACTAAATTAAATGATGCCCAGGTTTTCATAGATTACATCATCAAGAGACTGGTCAGTGGCCTCTGTTGTGCTCATACTGGCAGTAAGCAAGGTAGAGGAGGAAGAGCAGGAAGGGATAGTGTTAGAGGATGAAGAAAGACTAAATGTTGGTGTTGTTTTGCAGATTTGGGCATAAAGATGGGCAAATGGGTCTGGTTCGGTTCTCATTTTAAGAGGAACTTCATCTTTCTTGCCCATGGGTTCAGTATAAATGGGTTCATCATCTGCAAGACACTCAATTTTACCTTTGCTCTGAATTTTTGTTTGTTCATTCTGGACTGGACTGATTCTGTCGTACACCTCTGAGTAGACTGGATCTTGGTGATCAGTGGTAACACAGGGATGTGGAGCCGAGGAGTTAGTAGGGGGAGTGATGGATTCTCTTGAGATGGGGGGTTTGAGTGGGAGAACACTTGCAGGGTCTACATACAGAGACATAGTCGGTTTGGCTTTTGGTACAGATAGGATGCAGTCAGCTGGGTCAGCATATACAGCTTCTGATTGGCCACCAAGATGACCTCCAGAGTGGCTGCCATGTGTGGGGACCAGTGGAAGAGGCATGAGGGTGATAGGAGCTGGCTTCACTGATGCAGTATTTTCTAATGAACCAACCAAATCTTCTTGAGCATGTGCACTCTCTTCTAAAGCAGCAGATTTACCACCCTGTGTCTTCAGTCCGTTCTCCAGAATGGCAGCCACACTGGTCACATCTGGTATTTTTGGGAGAGGGGAATGAGCCTGTATTCTTTCTACGATGGCTTTCTCACCCTCTTGGTTTTGGTTGCTTAAAGTAACAGTTGAAGTCTTCCGATTGATGGTACTCTGAATCAGAGAGAATATTTTCTCAGCCTGCTGTGTTTCAAAGGTAAATGTTCCAGGACCAGATTCACAGCGTCTACCTGCTTCAATGGTGAAGGCCAGCTGGTCAGAAAACACAAAGAGGCACATAAGCATGGAACTACTACTAAGAATGAAAAGAAATCCAAATCAACACCCCAGTCATAATTTGAAAATTGTATAATGCAGTTTTTAATGGTGCCCTATGAGCAGGTAAATGGGCAGTTGGGACTGTTAATGACATTGGAAACCGTACCTTATCTTTTCCATATCGTCTCAGCAGTTCGTACGACCATTCTCTAACAATGTTCTTCTTCTGGGGTTCTCTCAGCAGCAGCGCCTCTTGCCCCACCTGCAGCCAGTATGACCCCTTCAGGCCACAACGTGTCGCTGCATGAGTCCTCTGAACCATCACCCAGAACTCTGAGGCTGGAGAGAATATTTGTTGTCATTACAGCAAAAATATATTGATAAAGACAATCCCTATTTAATTCCGTAAAGTAAAAATACTAATAAATAGAGTGACAACATCACTTCACAACGAAAGGATCCTTAATTCTAGAATTAACAACTAGAATGTGGGTGGTAGGACAGTGGGAAACAATAATGTATACCACATAGACATTGCAAAAATGCATTGTGAAATTATGTAAGATTTGGACTTGCTTTATAATCTTTTTTTCTACCATTTAAAGTTCCCTGTGGAGTTTCTGTTCACTAGCTGTGCCTTTGAGCCATTTTTTAAGGAGTGGGTCTATCTTGTCTATAAAGCCTGTAAAACAATATGAACAGAGTATATGAACAGATTATTTACCTTCATCTGCTGAGGCATATATCTGGTTCTCCTCCATTTGAAGCTGATTAGAGTCTGAACCAACACCTCTCTGAGAGAGAGAGAGAGAGAGAGAGAGAGAGAGAGAGAGAGAGAGAGAGAGAGAGAGAGAGAGAAGCACAGCGTTTTGAAATCTATTAGAACAGAGAGTCTAGACCACATTCGTAGCCCGCCTGTCCTGGGTTTGTTTCAACCTTGGACCCTTGTAGCATATCATACCCCTCTCTCTTTCCATGTGTCTAAAACTGTCAAATAAAGGCAAAAATGCGGGGGGAAAAGAATGCCTGTAGACCAGGCATTGTATACTAACTGATTTATAGCTACAAAATATGCTGCATACTTATGGCCTGGAATAAGAATGATCAAGGTATTAACAATGAACACAATTGATGTTATTTCAGTTTCCCCCTCACCTGAAACTTGCTGTGACACAGTTTTTCCACCCACTCCACACAGTCCTCTTTAAGTGCAGCAAACACCATCGTTCTGTCCTGTGTCTCCACACAAAATGCTGACATGTTCTCCTACAAAACAACACAAATAGCAGCTTGTAGAGTTTATTTAGCTATGATTTATACATGAAACATGATAAACAACCAGAAAGGCTGACCATGGGACAGGCCTCCGCGTTTGGGGGGAGTCTGAGGACAGTGATCAGCTCAGACAGTTGGAACACCTTCAGCTTCCTGTCCACATGAGGCTGGTAGTGTCTCCTGACCCCAGACACATTATCGCCTCCAGCACCGCCACCATAATGGAAGAGCAGGATTGGAAATTAAGATTATTTATTGATGAAACCAAAAAACATAATCCAACACAAATCCCCACAAAATGTATTGTTATTCATCTGGACAGTATTTGTTTCATAACATTCATCTAACTTATTTTACAGCCCCGTCCCATAGAAGGCAGCCCTCTAAGGCTTTTTGTCCAGAAAGCTGCAGCATCAATCGCCCCAAGTTCTCTCACACATTCATGGCTCCCTGTAAGAGCTCTTATTTTAAGACTCTGGTGCTAGCCTACAGGGCAGTGAAAGGAACAGCTCCTTCCTATCTCCAGGCCTTGGTCAAGCCCTACACCCCCGCCCGACCACTTCGCTCTGCGGCCTCGGGGCGATTTGGATTCCCCGTCGCTCAGAGGTCCCTGCGGCGATCCACCCGGTCACAAGTGGTGGAATGAACTCCCCACTGACGTCAGGACAGCAGAGTCACTGCCCATCTTTAGGCGCAGGCTGAAAACTCACCTGAAGTACTACCCTGCATTATTTTTTGGGATTTAAGATGCTTGTTTAAGAAAGGAGATGCCTTATGAACTAGTAGTTCTCTTGAATACCTATGGCATTTTTTTTTAGCATAGAAAATATCCTCTAAGGCTGCACGACACGCCCCCTCATTGCTTATTCTTTATTTGATTGGACACTGCAGGTGAGCGGACTGATCCGATATATCTCAACATCACTGAAGGTCCATAACAGGGGTCTCTTTTATAAAACAGTGCGTAGGATCTGCACTAAATGTTTGCTTTCCATTTAAGAGAGGAAAACGTACACCAAAAAATATTTGGATTCTTAAAACCTTACGTATGCCTGCCAGTGCGCAATATCCTTTTTAAAATCCCAAATAAACCTGTAAATGTGCACAGTTGTATCAGCCTCACACCCCGCCCTCTACAGCCCACATTAGACCATTTATGTTGAATTCAAAGCACCTCATGAATGTTTATGCGTAGAAAGGAGCCTGTTGATCAATGGTTCTTTACGGTGAACTAGGCAACTACTGAGAGGAAGAACACTTGTTCACTCCGATTTCTTCCATTTACTACGTCCTAACAGTGCCAGGGTATCTATCGAGCAACATAACACATTACCATTCTCACAGCAGTGGATATGTTTACAAGAGGTCCCTGCGGCCGATCCACCCGGTCACAGCTTTTTTCTGTCCTGGCCCCTCAGTGGTGGAATGAACTCCCCACTGACGTCAGGACAGCAGAGTCGCTGCCCATCTTTAACCTCACCTCTTCAAGAAGTACTACCCTGAGCCTTCCTCGTAGCACTTATTGCATTCGTATTAGTTCCCTGCACTTATTGAATTGGTATTCGTCTACTGCACTTATCCTATTCGTAGTAGTTTGTAGCACTTATTGTATTCGTAGTAATTTGCTTCTGCACTATACTTTTGCTCTGGTTTATGCTTTTAGATGCTTGTTTAAGAAAGGAGATGCACTTATGACTTCTGGTGACTAGTAGTTCTCTTGAATACCTATGTTGAATACACTTCCTGTAAGTCGCTTTGGATAAAAGCGTCTGCTAAATGACTGTAATGTAATGTAAATGTAATGAAACAGACATACTGATTTCCAAAATGGTCACAACATTTTGTGGTATCCTCCACTTCGGATATCCTTTACAAACAATTAAGTTTGATAGGTGAACAATATTTATTTATTAATTTACTTATGTTTTCTTTTGGCATTATGATTAGGATTGATAATGAGGATATGGAGTGATTGTACGAGACCTGTCAGTGGCTTTATGTCCAGACTTTGCTAATTCATAGACTCCTTACGTACAGGTGGTGACGATTTGCCAGGTGAGGTGACTGGAGATGGCAGAGTGTGTGACAGTCACTGCTGTGTCTCCAGTAAGCTCTGATTCTCGCATCGGATAGCTGTTTTAACTTTGTCTGTGTTCAGTATGCTGTATCTGTCCCTATTGAATACACCGAAAATGAATCAAAGCCGTGTTCACTGCAGCGATTTTACTCACTAATTTAAAACTCAGATCATACTTGGTGATATAATGCCTATAAAAAGTTCACCCCCCTTGGATGTTTTCCCCTTTTGTTGCTTTTATACATGAAATCATGGTCAATATAATTTGGCTTTTTTGACAAGAATTTGCAAAAAAAGCTTCTTTCATGTCAAAGTGTAAAAGATTTTTACAAACTAATGTCAATTAATTACAAATATATAAGGTAAAGTAAATGATTGCATAAATATTCACCCCCTTTAAAGTGACTGACCTAATTCAACAGAGGTCCAGCTAGTTGATGCCAGCAATGTCACAATTAGTGAAATGGAGATCACCCGAGTGCAGTTGATGTGTATCAAGTGATTGCAGTATAAAAACAAATTATATTGACCATGATTTCATGTATAAAAGCAACAAAAGGGGAAAACATCCAAGGGGGGTGAATAATTTGTATAGGCATTGTATATTGTATATAACATTAGAAGATTATTGCTCTGTTCTGCAGTTCTTTAACACTCTTTGACGACATCTTACAGCTGATGATAATTCCATCAGCTCCTCCACAGCTGACCATGAGTGTTGGTAGCTCTCTTTGCAGACAGCAAAGATTGCAGCAAGAAAAATGCACCTACCCTTCCCATTGAAATTTAGTCTTCACAAGTTTGGCTTTGGTTACTATACCATATTCTCCAGCATACTTGACAATGGCCTCGCAAGAATCCGCACATCGAGACCGAAAACCAAACAACAAACAACTTGAAACACTTCACAAGGAGCTCTTACATTCTAGTCGGCTTTGGAATTCAACAAAACAGGTGCTGTCGCGGCGACAGTGGGGGGACTCAGAGCGTGGGGACAACTTTGGCTGTTCACTCCCCAAGGAGCCCTGCCGAGGTGGGGTGACCTATGCGATCTGCAGTTAAGAGCCAGCCAGAGCGGCCCAGGGTTTTCACAGCAGTAGAGACTGCTCAGAATGATCTCTCATAAAACAAAATAAATTATTTTTGGTGATTTTATTATTAACTGGTCAGACAAGAAAACTAGAAAGAAACTTAAAAGTTCCGTGGCTTAATTTGATTTCAGTCAGCTAATAAAGGGGCCCACTTGTCTCACTAGATCAACCCAGTCCCAAATTTATTTGATATTCTCACCGGAGGAATGTATTGTGAAGACGTACAATCTCATAACAGAATTGTCGCATCACAATATGTCTTTAGCAGGTCAGTTGAGCAAATCAGCAGGTCAAGTGACACCACCACACTTTAAATCTCTCTGCCTTAACTTTGATCTACTACACTAACTGTTGTGTATCTACACAATTTTCCAATGCAATGAAGGGTTCATTACCATTATTGTTTTTTTTAGATGTTCTATCTTTCAGTTTTACCTCAAAAATAGTATCCCCAGTAGTTTAGATAATATGTCTACACTGCTTGTTTAAAGGGGTTATCCAGCAAATGTAGTTTTGCACTTTCATACATTTGGGACACTCGCAGGACCTACATAACTAAAAATGGTAAGAACTGATGCAGTAGACACTGAAATATCCAGAATTGAGTCAAGCTCCAAAAAATCCTGATCCTTTATTTCCCACAATGCAGCTCAATAGGATATTTTATTAGACTTCCCCTGCCAAAAGCCCACATTTTTAAATGCCATGCCCCAGTTTGTGACACAAGCTTTTCCTAAAAGTTATCATTAGGGTTAATTATTATTTTGTACACATTTAGAAAGCTCCTCCAGAAAAAATATATTATACCACAGTTTTCACAGGCTGAATATTACTACCCATGATGAGTAAACTGAACTTTATGTGTAAAATTAATGGTTTCCCCCTTTATAGCAATGTCACAATATCATCAGATCTCAGAACTTTCTTTCACTTTACTGGGACAAATAGTGATTGAAGTAGAAAAGGTAACTACCTCCCATATCCTGAATTTCCAGTCGACCCACTCCACCACTACTGGGGGGAAAGAGAGACAACCACACCGGCTTCCATTTCTGAGAAGAAAGACCGGGAGATGATTAATGACAGAAATAATTTATCTTCGTTCTAACTCACTCTGCTCTCTACTTGACTCCATGTGTAATACTCTCCTCAAAGCAAGAGCATGCATTCACAATTTGAAAATGTGCATAAGTGTAGCCAGACAATCAGGACATTCCCAAATATGTGCGGACCCCACAGGATAGAATGCAGCACATATCGCTGCTGGATATCCTTTTTCTCTTCAACGAATAGTGATTTACGTACCAACTGCCTAACTCCAAGGATGGGGTCCAAGCTTTAAGAACTCATCAGTGCCTGTTATGTTCTGGACTTATCGCAGGGAGAGATCTTCATGAGGGTGCTTCGAGTGCCTTGGCATTGACCATGCGGAGGGCGGTCTTCAGCAACCACAAGCCTGCAAGGCCTGCTGAGCGCTGGCCAAGATTTAACACCAGCAGACACAGTCTGTTGTATTTTCTCAATGTGCCGGAACGCACAGAGACATCTTATTCCGGCGTGCCCCCCCTCGATGAGGGGTCTAGATATTATGCTACAGGACTAGATATTATATACCATTACTTGAATTACCTCATGTTTCATGTAATTCATTTAAACTCTAAACATATAAAGAGTTTATGGTTGAGTCTATGGCAGGTTAACAGTGATTTATTATGGACACTTTTACTTTCTATACGAGTTTCAAGTTATATATGTGTCTGGAATATTCAATATTCTTTAGAAATTCAATCAAATGGCCTCTGCAGTGATACGACAAAGCATGAGCATGCAGCTGTCAGTGCTGCACAGGAATGTGTAGTGTTGAAACTGTGCTGTGTTTCAACTTGTTCATTTGGATTTGTGCACTGGAGTTTCCTTTAAGCAACACACAGAACGGCTGAGAATTCACATAAAATCCTCTCAGCTAACTGCGTAATTTGATTGAAACCGGGACAAGATTATATATTATATCTTAATTATATCTATGTTTCTATTTACCTATTTGCTGTAGCGTTAAGGCAGCTTTCTGGCAATGTTCATATTAGGTTGATATGATTACATTTGTATTACTGATATCATAACACAAAGCAATTATTAGCAATAGATAATCTATCAATAATTATCTATAACTGCTAGAGAACAAGGCTGTCTACTTAATCCTATGCCATATCAGGCTCATAAATGATCACTGCTACTGAGAAACAGCAAAGTTCAAACATGTTATGTACTCACTTTTCCAGCTTTGTGTGGTTGGAGGTAAACCTTCCCTGATGTGGTCGGAGAGTCCATTTGGAAAGCAAATCTGCTTCAGCTCTGGCCTCTGGATTTAGAAAGACGTACAAGGTGTTCTTTTCTTTCTTTTTTATCCTTTGGTGAATAGGAGAGTTGGGGCGGGCCCAAAGTGAGACATTCTTGAAATTTGATCCTCACCTGGTACACATAGGCTACACATGTAGAGGTGTAGCAGTGATTCAGAGTTCAAAGGTAATTCAATGTTTAAATTGACATTATGACACCTGTATACATCTATATCTACATCCTATCTATATATAAATATCATCAACTCTTAGAGTAAGATATTTTAGTGTGAAGTTCTGTAGGGTACTATGGACTAATAATAATAATGAACACACACTCACACACATGCTTTCATGATAGTAAGGATTTGTAGTTCATAGAACATAAAATACAAACGCCTTACAATATACAATTATTTAACAGGCTCCTGCTGTTATTATGTTAAATTTCCCTCTGGTTTTTGCCAAAAACACAGTACTGAGTGCTTTGTTAAGAGTCACAAATGTGTAGCGTTGTTGTTGGTAGCAGATTTATTAAATAAAAAAGTATTAATATTGAGATATTAATAAATATCTAACTATTATTTATAACTCAATTATGATTCATAAACACATAAATTACTATATAAGAATGATGATATCTGGACATACCATCATTAGTTTACCTAACAGAATTTGACATAAGTGTCACAGTTCTTCCTCAATACTGACAGTTTGTCTTCCATACTCCCTGTCACTCTGTCTCACTCTGTTCACCTGCCTGTCACTCACTCCCAGTTCCACTTCCAGCTCACAGCCCAGCCCCCTCTCTCTCACCACACTCTCCCTCACTCTCCTAATTAGCCTCATGCAGTGCACCTGTCTGCCACACCCACCTCATCAGCACCTCCCTCTCACCTGCTCACTCTGCTGCATCTACACCCTGCAGTATAAATGCCCCACTCATTCACACACTTGCTGCCAGATCGTTCGTTGTTTTCATGCTACACTTTCCAGCAATTTCCCGTGGACTGACTTCCCGTTGCCGACCCTGCCTGTCTGGACTTCCCTGCCTTGCCTGTGCCCCGGTCAATGTCTTAGCCTTCTGTCCCAGACCCCGAGTTTAGCCTCCGCTTCCTCTGGTTTCCGTCTGCCTGATCCCCTGCCTGTTTCCCACTGTGAGTCATATCCTGCCTGTCTGCTGTGTTCTCAGCTTCAAATAAAGCTCCAGAACTTTATCTGTCTTCTCGTCGTACTGCTCTTGGGTCCACACCCCATCCGTGACAATAAGATTCAATTTTGGACACCACCCAATTTTGGGAAGATAGGGAAAACTTTGATATTAATCAATCATACCGTAATCTCAGGGTTGCTACGGAGTTCTTCTCAAGGTGTACAGGGACTTATTATTATTTCATGAATCAACTGATCAAGTTCTTTATAAATTAAACATTAACTACATAACTAAATTAGTAAAGAGAAAACAAAAGAATAAACAATAAAATAAACAAAGTTAAGGGCATGAATAAAGTATATAATGAACAGTGCAATGAATAACGATGAACCACAACTAAAAGAATTGTGATTGCATACCTTAAGGGAAATTAAATCCATAGTGTGACGTTACAGATGGCTAAAAGTGGTAGGCTTGATCTTGCTCGTCGTACTAGGGACCAACGTTAAATGAACAAGCTTTGCAAGAAACAGAAGTTAGTAAACCAACCCTTGCCGTTGATCATACTTCAATGTGAACTAATACATTAATAACACAATTTGATCTCTCTGTTGCAATTATTGTTTTCGTAGTAATTTGCCTCTGCACTATACTTTTGCTCTGGTTTATGCTTTTAGATGCTTGTTTAAGAAAGGAGATGCACTTATGACTTCTGGTGACTCGTAGTTCTGTTGAGTACACTTCCTGTAAGTCGCTTTGGATAAAAGCGTCTGCTAAATGACTGTAATGTAATCTCTGTTTACAGTTTTATCAATGACCAAGCATGTTATGGTTTGGGTTTTATTTTTTCTGTTTCTCTCTTATATAAATAATTGCAACTCTGATAAAGATAATCTTATACAAAAATTAGGAGCTAAAGTAGAAATAAGGAAATTACATCATAGACAAAAAATTAGTACCGTGTGGTACATCAGGTGTGTTCCAAAAGCAAGCTGAATGCAAGATAGGGAAATAATGCAAGAAAAGAGACTTCCAGGAAGACTGAAATTGAATGGCTTCATTTTATCAATAATGAATACCGTGAGTGAGGACCGAAAATGGCTGAGGAAAAAGACATGCAATGATTTTAAAAAGTACACTGTTGGATGACTTTACAGGAAACCAAACTGAAGCTAATTAGAATTTACATTTGCACAAAAGAAAAGGCACCTTCAACACATCAATTCTGATCTGAAATGAATCTATATATAGATGATTCAGTTATAGATCCACTCTGAGTATGGACGGTCTGACAGTGACATTAGCAAACAGGTTTGAGGCAATAGGAAACATATTAGTTATAAATAATGACAGGAACAGGTGGAAAGAGCTGGGGCTTGAAGTTTTAACTTCAGGTAACAATTGAATCAAACAATAAGCCCATCTATTTCATAATACATCCATTGTCTGTCACCCTAGTGACAAAAACGTTTTATCTACATCTACATATATTCTCATTTCTGTCGGTTTGTCCTTAACCCAGCTTCAAGGATGAGCTTTATGTTGTGTTTTTGTTGCTAAGAAAGATCACAGAGCTTTCCATTGCTGGAAGAAGTGTTAATTAATTGTTAATGTTTAGGTTTTCAAGAGTCATACCTTTTTGACTTAAGGAAAACACAGTTTGAAAATAAATGTTCAAGATACCTCTGTGAGATCCTGTTTACAAAACTTACAAGTTGATGTAGATTGTTTCAAACACTAGCTTTTCAGGCAACATATATATAGGGCAAATTATATGCCCCCATTTTCAGTTCGCCCTCAGAATGTATAGGCCATCAATAACTTCATGGCTTAGATACATTTTTTAAATAATGTGTGCATTTTGCCACTAAGTCACCTATAAATACTGTGCAATTTTTAATATTTAAATTTTCTCAATTAGTCTTAAATAAGTAGTTAAGTACCGTAAATTGTAATCACTTTTGCAGGTCAGGACTTCACAATGGATAACAATAGAGAATAACTATGAATACAAATATTTCCGCACTTGAAAAGTTTATGCTGTTATTTTCTACCCTCTGTTCCCTTACATGCTACCTAAGTTTGAAGTGCTTCGTCTGAAAGTAGAAGACCTCCTATTAATGTTTTACTGAGACAATTCTTGTGTCACAGTTCTAAAAGTGAGGAGTGAGGTGGACAATGATTATGGTGTCTACATTAAACTTTATACAACATTCAACAGCTTAAGTAAGTTAATTTTGAGATTCTAGGTCAGTTTCCGATTAATTCAGTTATTCAGAGCTTTAAATGGGACAGCAACTAAAAATTAGTTCCCAGAGCTCAACAGATACCATCCATTTTTTTTTTTTTTTGTCCGACCAACAGTTAAAAAAAAACCAAAGATACCCTCATTACTACTTATT
>NW_026554431.1:0-3144 GCF_027596085.1 Anoplopoma fimbria | reverse complement strand
AGACCACGCCCACTGCCACATTATTACAACCCTATTCCTTTCTGATCCACTTCCTTTTCTATTGATTTATCAAGGATTCAAAACATTGATGAAGTAGCAGGGTCTAAAATGAGATAATGTAAAGTCTGTATTACTTTACAGCCACTGTGACATTACCCCAAAACCTCTTCATACAGTCATCTTGTTTGCCAGATTTTCTGCTAAATCTGATCAATATTGCCAAAGTGCAAAAAAGCACCTGGAGGGATTCGTCCCCAGTTACAAGGTCTGTACAGGGAGACATTTGAAAACATGTTGTTTCTACAACCCCACAGCCACATACACCAATAGGAACAACCACAGAAGAAACATTTCCAATCAACCAGCCGCTTATTTTTCTGATCATTCTCCGAGGTCATTTTTTTAAACTTATTGAGTTATTGATGTTTTTGTTTTGAGCGGTAGTCTGCATCCAGTGTACTGGAAAAAAAACCTTTAACCACTCATCTCACTTCTTGCTTTTGCAATTGTTTTGTTTTTCAAATAGTAGCATCCTACAGTCATGATTGGATCTCTGGATCAGTGTTGGAGGCGACAGTCAGACCAGGGGACAACATCACTCTCTACTGTGACTGCAAATTATCAAGTGGAGTATACATAGTGTGGTACAGGAACTGCTCTCATGAGAACCAGCCTGCTCTTGTCCTTAAAGTAACCCTTGAATCGAGGACTATCGTTGATGCGGCACGATTGATGAACCCCCTTCCTCGTTTCCACTATGTGAGGAACTATTCCTCTAACTCCTACGACTTGCTGATCATAAACACCACTGACTCTGATGAAGGCTTCTACTACCTCGGAACTGGACGTAATAAGGTGGAGGGTAACACAACAATTACTTCCAGACCTGTTTACAGATATGGCAACATAACAACAAAGATCCTATTCAGTAAGTACTCCGATCTGACTTCCTTTTGTGTCGTACTTGAGTGAGAGCAGATAGTAAAGGTGATGCAGCACTAGTTCACTGTTGCCGAATAGAAGTCAAGCAACAGAAAACCTAACTAACCCCTAACTCTAACAGAAATATCTTATGATAAACATGCTTTTATGTCTGGGAATATCTAGGTTTCTTGGTTACTGGAGTAGAGGAAAAGCTAATACCTATGTGACTTTGAACAAGTTAATAAACACTTTTCATTTCCCTTACATTTTCACGAGCTCAAAATATAACCAATACCCTTTGCAGAATTTATATACACAGTTTTTTGTTTTTCATAGGCCGTAGCAAATCTCACTGCCCGATTACACAAGACTGTGGTGTGTGCTGGAACCTGCTGTTCTCTCTGTGTCCAGCTTTTGTTGTTCTCTCCTCTCTTCTGGTTTATCACCTTTGTTATGAATGAATAGTGGTAAACAAAGATATGTTGACGGGGGTGGATGTACTTCTTCCAAGAAGTAACAACATAATACAGAGAAGCAAGAACTTTCCGTCACACACATTCTGTCACACTTCATCAAGCCACAGGAAACCCACATAGCGTATTAGCAACTGATACAGGCGGACTAGAGTTGCAGAGCACACTACTCTGTGACAAAAATACAGATGAAAACACTGATGCAGGATGCCAACAAGACCTATATGAAGAAGGTATTGTCTCCCTACAGCTGGAGCAAGACAAGGCCCCCCTCAGGCCCATCATCAACAGCATCAGCTCAGTCACATGCAACAGAAGAAAACACCTTTTACATTAGGTTGGCAACACTGCACCCCACATCCAAAATGTCCAAGGGCTTTGTCATAAGACACAGATGAAACAGTGGTATGTTACAATTCCACCTGTCTTTCTATATGTGTACAAACACTGGGAACTGTAAGGAAACAGAATAACAACCGAGACAACAGAACCAACCTCAGCCCAGATCAGGTATGTGCCCGCCTTCAGGTCACGCATAAAAATGCATAGTAAACGTTAAAAATATGGTATGTGATAGCACGGTTAAATTAAAGAACATCTTAAGGCTTCTACACAAGGAACAACATCAGCAACAACCTTTAGACAGGCAGTCTCTGCAGTCTATGCATAAAAGTGATTATGTTTTCAATTATCAACATACAACTGCCTTCATCAGAGTGGCCGAAAGAAATAACCAGAAAAGTGACAAAACTCAGACAATTAGACAAATCGATCACCTGAAATTTCTCTTAGAATCAATGATGAATTAACTCATCTCTATATAACCATATAAACTCTATAAACAGATTCTGCATTCACATGAAACAGGGCAGGATTTTGTTATCGGAAGGCTTATTGTTTTGATTGGTAGTCAATGTAGTATGAAACAAATCATGCTTAATACTACAAATGAAAGCTTACCTAAGTAAAAGTATGCAAGTATATAATCAAGATAATGTACTACAGTATAAAGGTAAGTGGTATAGTATAGTAGGTAGTTTATAAAAGTAAAACTAGCAACTCACTTTGCAGCTAAATGGGTTCTTAAGTTAATAATATTATTAGTGATGCAGTAACATGCTAAATGCAATTTAATGTTTAAACTGGCTGCAATAGAGCTAATTTTATTCATTATTATCTTCATCCACTATTAAACTGTGATCTCTAGGCTTTAGCTTTCAGTGCTGAATGTTTGACATCCTGGAAAAGTCCTTCAAACACATATCGTAGACTCTTCTTTCTGCTTCTCTCTGAAGTTGCTTTTTGGATTTTGAATGACTTTGGTGATCAGATGATGAATCCTCTAATTCCACCATCAGGTTCCAAATCATGGTTTTGCAAGAAATTATTTCACAACTTTTGGATGGTTTGACATGAAATTTGAAAGAGTGATCGATGCTCACACTTTTTGTGCAACCACTTGACTCAACATTTTAAGTTGCAATGACTAGGTTTCTCCAGTTTTTAGTCTACTGCCCATGTATTATCACGAGTGGCACTCTCTATTTTCTCAGTTTTTACAACAGCTGCTAGTGAAAACTAGTTCTGTTACATGTTTCAAAATGAGACAACTTTTGATGCATAAGAAGGAAGTAAATTCAGGACACTGTTCTCTACTTTTGTCTTTGACTGTTGCATGTGCAAACACAATATTGGCATTCCTTTTTCTTAAATTAATTGCTGTTATAATACTGATTAATGTAATAAT
>NW_026554430.1:0-4328 GCF_027596085.1 Anoplopoma fimbria | reverse complement strand
TCTGAATGTTTTATTTTTCAGGCTTTAGATAGCTATATTTTACATAAAATTGATTTAATACAGTGAAAATTATCTTGATTTCCTCTGAGTTGTTGATAAAAGCACATTGAGGCACATTGATTTTGAGGCGCTGTTGACAATTTTTAAGCATTTGGTTATTTTCACTTGTATTTTTCAAATAAACATTTAAATGTAGAATATTTAGTTGATTGTGTGTTGGCATCAAATTGTTTTTGATTAGTTAAAGTATTGTGTAGTCAGCTATCTAGTACCTAGATATGCTGCTATAGGCCTAAACTGCCGGGGGACTACCTAGGATACACTGAGCTCCTCTCTCTTCTTTTCTCCCTCCATCTTTATGTATTCATGTCCTATTAATGCACATTACTGACTTTGCTTCTTCCCCAGAGTACTGGTACCTGGAGCGTGGACGTGCCTCCTGCTTTAGTCCTGTTGATACCCACTGCTACTACCATTATTATTATTAGTCACATTACTATTACTATTCCCTGTGCTATTACACTGGCTTTGCTTTTATGTGATTTTATTTTACGTTATTTTTTTAAATGTAAATATTGTACTTTGGGGCACTGTAGACAATTTTTGAAACGTTTATTGAAGTGGTTATTTTTTTTTTTTCTTTTTTACTTTGTATTTAGTGTTGGCATTAAATTTGATTTGGGGTCTGATTAGTAAAGTTTTGTGTATTCAATGTGAGCCCCTTACAGATTCTCTGTCTGGATAAGTTTTGATAAGTAGAGAATCAATTTACACGATTGATAATAACAACCTGAAAGTGACACGAACTTCAGGCAACTGCACCATAGACAACCATCTTAATTCTAGAGAACGGTTACAACCTGCTCAAATTCTCACATTTTTGACATCACACACACAAATTTTAACACTTTGTGGTCATCAGAGGGTCCTCACACAAAGATTATGATGGTTTCATCACCAGACCCTTTTTCAGACATGGTGATTGAATTACATTTAACACACACAAACACAAGGGACATTTGAAGGCACTAATTTATATTCAACGAACAACTCCTTTCAAACTTTACAATGATCCACATCTTTTTTTATACATTTTGGTATTTTTAAACTTGTAAAGTAGACCCTTTTTAGTGTGTAAACATTAGGGCTGGGCCCAAATATTTGACTTCGGACTAAAAACACACCAAACCCTTTGGAAATGTTGTCTAATATAATAACAAATCATACAAACAATACTGTAGAATAACAGTATTTATAAACATGACTGCTTTTTATTAAACCGAAAGACAGGAAGTTCAGCTCCGTGCTGTCATTATGACCAGCCACCGCCACCCGGTGCATTATGTAATTAGGTGAAGATTTAGTTCACTGACAGTAATAAACAGTTGTTGTGTGATTGGGATATTTGTTGTCATATCTAAATTGTACTTCACTTTGATCTTCAAACCATGTTTTTTTCTCAAATGTGACAATATGAGTTGTTACTCAGTGATTTGCTTTGTGTGCAACATTGTGAATAAGATTTAAGTCTTTCAAAACATATTTTTCAACTGTTTTAAACTGTTTTACACTAAGGTTGTTTCCTCTAGTAAAAGAAAAACATAACATTGTTTATGGTTCCTAACCCTTTGCTTTACATTGAACTTTTGGTTTGTAAGGACCTATACTGTTATTTCAGGTACTACGAGAAAGCTTGAAGTTCAAGTTTCAAGCAAATATGTTGGGATCATTTTTTACCACAAGATGAAACCAAAAATCCTCAGGTGTAACGAAAGTAAAGATATAACTTCATCATGAGGTGAAACTGTTGTGCAGCAGTTGACGTACAAAGTAGGAAAGAGTTAAAATATTAATAGAAGTGCTGGTATTAATAAACAGATAAAAAAAATGCAAAAAAGTAGACAACTCATGAATTAAAAACATTGAATCATTGTTAAATTTCTCCATTTAGTGTTTTTTTACATAAACTGTGCTGTAACATCATGTAAAGAGCCAAGACCAATAACAGCTCTGTCAAAAGGTCGACTTCAGAACTGTGATAAATATTATGGTGTATAGATCAAAACGATAGTAAATCATCACTTATTCTTCATTTTTAAGTAAATCAGAACAACCCATGAAGAAGAAAAAAATACTACTCTGTAACTATGAATTAGGGCTGCACAATGAAAATAATGTTTTCATATAATATAACAATGGGTTTTTTTTCAGAAAGAGTTTTGACAACTTTGGCAGGAACAGGAAGTTCAATATGTTTTTTTGCTTTACGTGAACATTGGAATGTCACTACTTATTCAAAAATAAAAGATCATCATGGGTGGCATCTGGAGTATCTGGAACATCTGGTATTTCTGCATAAACAGTCACCATCTTGGAGTGAATGTAGTGATCATCTCTGACCACACGGTGGAGCCAAAGGCCATAATTTAAATTTGGTAACTTCAAGTTCATTTCAGTATCAACACCAGGGTCTATACTTACTTCAGTGGAAATGGTGCTGCATGTACATCATTCGAACTTTGTTACTTTAAGGAATGTTTTTTTAAAGAGACACTTTTCTCCAACTTCTGTTTTGTCAAATAATCCACATGCAGATGTGATCTTTACTATTTCTATCTTGACCACAATGTGGCAACAACATGCAGCAAAAGGCTGCTGTGAGAGAAACCTTGTCACAATTGCATTGACCAGAAAACATTTGAGCAAATTGTGCAAACCTTTGGCTTGAAAAAAAACATTCAAAGCCCAGTAGACAAGCTAAATATCAATTGTGGCAAAGATTTAGAAATTAATTGTTTTAAAATAGTTAGTACAAAAATGATCATTTCTGTTTTCCCATCTTTAACCATGAACAAAGCACTTTTAGTAGCTTAAACTTTACCCGAACCTCAACATTAAAGCTTACGAGTTGTTGTTGTTTCTTTAACTAAAGAATAGTCTTAATGGTAATTTAGACACTGACAAGTAACCTATTGTGTCACTTCCATTATAGTGCCATTTAAAAATGAAAATAAAAATATCTGCAAATGCAATGTCAACATACAATGCCATAAAACACATGTTTTCGTCTTCAGCTGAATGTGTGAAATTTGTACCTGAGCATGAAGACCTCCCCACAATCTGATTCTGTGCCCGTTTTTAAAAATAAGTCTTTGTATTGTACGAGTCTTCAAAATGTTTTTGTCGTAATTTATTTTCTTGGCATTAAATCAGAATAAAGTCACTAACTGTATACATGCATATTCTTAATTTACAGTACATGTTTGGTTGTATGGTAGATCTAATTCCTCTTTGCATGAAGGTCCTCACATCTTTGATGTTATAGAAGTCAGAAAAGTGCACCAACCGTCCACAGTATGTGAGGATAAGGGAGTGTGAGTCAGATCGGGTGTCCTGCAGCACGGTGGCCCCACAAGGAACCGTTCCGGCTCCATTCCTCTTCTCCATATACACATCGGACTTCACATACAACTCTGCTACCTGCCACCTGCAAAAGTTCTCTGATGACTCTGCAATAGTCGGCCTCATCTCCGCCGGTGATGACAGGGAATACAGAGAACTGAACCAGGACTTCATAGGATGGTGCCGGCGGAACCCTCTCCAGATCAACTCTGGTAAAACCAAAGAGCTGGTGGTGGACTTCCTCCGGGGTAAACACTGTCCTCCGGAACCAGTGAACATCCAGGGACAGGACATTGAGATTGTGCAATCTTAAGTACCTGGGTGTTCACTTGAACAATAAACTGGACTGGACTAATCACACAAATGCACTTTTATAAAAGGGTCAGAGCAGACTCTATCTGCTGAGGGAGACTGAGGTCCTTTGGAGTGCAGGGAGCACTCCTGAGGACCTTTTTCAACTCTGTGGTGGCATCAGCCATTTTTAAGGCAGTGGTCTGCTGGGGCAGCAGAACAAGCTTGTCAGGAAGGCCAGCAGTGTGCTGGGGTGTCCACTGGATACGGTGGAGGTGTGGAGACAGGAGGATGATGGCCAAGCTGTCATCTCCTGATGAACAACACCTCCCCCCATGCAGGACACCCCTGGCAGTTTCAGGCAAGCTCCTTCACCACCGGCTGCTTCACCCCGGTGTGAAGGAGAGGTACCGCAGGTCCTTCCTTCCTGCTGTTGTCAGGCTGCACAACCAACTCTGCTCCCAGCAGACCACATGACACATGACAATAAAAACCTGTTGTGGCAGTGTGGCGTGGTCTGCTTCAGCCAGCAGGCGGAGAGGTGTGGGAGTGGGAACAGTGCCGGCGTGAGTTCAATGAACACGGCTGTAATGTGGTGCTAATTATGCGGAAATGTATTTAAGCAGTAGCAGGAG
>NW_026554429.1:0-3008 GCF_027596085.1 Anoplopoma fimbria | reverse complement strand
GCTGACTGCACCACTGTTTCCCCACTCCATGCTCTCTCTTTACGGACGTTTTCAGCCGGCGGTCGCGGTCATTTTCTCGCGGATGGAGCAGCATGGAGAGGCAGGCTGATGGCACCACTGTTTCCCCACTCCATGCTCTCTCTTTTACGGACGTTTTCAGCCGGCGGTCGCGGTCATTTTCTCGCGGATGGAGCAGCATGGAGAGACAGGCTGATGGCACCACTGTTTCCCCACTTCATGCACTCTTTTACGGACGTTTTCAGCCGGCGGTCGCGGTCATTTTCTCGCGGATGGAGCAGCATGGAGAGGCAGGCTGATGGCACCACTGTTTCCCCACTCCATGCTCTCTTTTACGGATTACGGACGTTTTCGGCCAGCGGTCGCGGTCATTTTCTCGCGGATGGAGCAGCATGGAGAGACGGGCTGATGGCACCACTGTTTCCCCACTTCATGCACTCTTTTACGGACGTTTTCAGCCGGTGGTCGCGGTCATTTTTTTAGGCGGATGGAGCAGCATGGTTGTTTCGGTTCATTTTACGCCGTTTTAGTGTGCTAAAAGACCCGCTGTCACTCCCAGAGTTTACCCTGACTTGAAGCACTGTGCTGCGGGTGTTTTGACGCTATGATGCAGGTCATTTTACGCCGTTTTAGTGTGCTAAAAGACCCGCTGTCACTCCCAGAGTTTACCCTGACTTGGAGCACTGTGCTGCGGGTGTTTTGACGCTGTGATGCCGGTCATTTTACGCCGTTTCACTGCCTTAAAAGACAGATTCAGCCGGATTTCAGCACTAAAATCCTCCGGAAAGCGCCTGCTATTTTTTTCTCCCTGGGCTGCTGGAGGTCATTTTACGCCGTTTTAGTGTGCTAAAAGACCCGCTGTCACTCCCAGAGTTTACCCTGACTTGGAGCACTCTGCTGCGGGTGTTTTGACGCTGTGATGCCGGTCATTTTACGCCGTTTCACTGCCTTAAAAGCCAGATTCAGCCGGATTTCAGCACTAAAATCCTCCGGACAGCTCCGTGAATATTCCTCTGCTGGCTCTATTTTCTGGCACTCCTCCCTGGGCTGCTGGAGGTCATTTTAGGCCGTTTTGTCCCGGTCAAAAGACCCACTGTGACTCGGACAGTTCTCCCCCCTCCCCGAAATGCAGCCCTCTGTTCCGGGTGTTGTGAGCCTGTCATGTCGGTCATTGCACGGTGCTCCATGTCCTTAAGAGACCCAGTGTTTCTGCAACAGTTTATCCGAAGTTAGAGCACTCTTTGTACCGCAGGAATATTATTATTATTATTATTATTATTATTATTATTATTATTATTATTATTATTATTATTATTATAATATATTTTTTTTATATATATAAAAGGCTTGGTTTTAAAACAAACAGTAAAAAAGAAGATGGCCTGTGCCTGTGCCTGTGCCTACGCCCAACACAACTTGTGGTGTTGGATAGCCAGTTTTGAACCTAACCTCAACCCCCAGCCCTAACCTGGGGACCCTCAACCTAACTCAGCCACAAGCGCCCTGGAGCTCACACTCAACCCTTGCGTCTGCTAAATGACTGCAATGTAATGTAATGTAATGTAATGTAATGTAATGTAATGTAATGTAATGCAATGCAATGTAATGTAATGTAGTGTAATATCATTTAAAACATCACAAATGTAATATTTGAAGATTAAATAAGATTAGAAGTGGGTTGTTGTTGTTTTTTCTTTGCCATCATGGTTACAAGACATGACTTATCGACTTTATTTCCATGCAGAGCTGAAGACTGATCTGCTGAAGCCCTGAGAGGTGAAAGTGAGATAAAGAGAAGAAGAAGAAGAAGAAGAAGAAGAAGAAGAAGAAGAAGAAGAAGAAGAAAAAAAAAGAAAAAAAAAATCATCATCACCACCACCACCTGTTCTGATCATGTGATGGTTTGGATGACAGAAGAGCAGCCTCTCTGGGGGAAATGAAACGATGAGCTGGAGCGGATCAGTGTTGGTTCTCCGCCGCGTCCATCGATTCCATTGGAACAGTATTGCATGTTGATAATCTACTCAAACTAAGGATGTCTGCTCTCTGTCTCTCTCATTCTTCTCCCCCACAGCGTCAGCTCCGGCTTCTCCTGCTCCAGCTTCTGAGAACGATCCACCACAAAGTAGATGATGTAGATGCGGCAGGCCAGAGACAGATGCGGCGGCCAGAGACAGCAGCAGCAGCAGCAGCAGCAGCAGCAGCAGCAGCAGCAGCAGCAGCAGCAGCACCACCAGACCAGGATGTTGGCCAAGATACGCAGACTGATCAGAACGGCCCTGAGAAACACACACAAATAATAGATGAACAGCTCATTTATGTAAATATATATATATATGTATGTACGTACGTGAATATGTGTATTTACAGCTGTGAAAGGACACATGCTGTTCATATAGTCTTCCAAAAGGCCCACCTCCACCCACCCACCCACCCAGCATCCATCTGAGAAAAGCTCTTTTGAGGGACATTATTGTGGCTCCAACCCTGCTGTACTGTGCCTGGTGTGTCTAATGTGTGACGAGCTCTCATATTCTACAATCACATCCAGAATAAAGGAAGGAATGTCTGTCTGTCTGTCTGTACATCTGTCCATGTGTCTCTGCCTCTCTGTCCGTCTCTCTGTCTATCTCTCTGCCTGCCTGCCTGCCTGCCTGCCTGCCTGCCTGCCTGCCTGCCTGCCTGCCTGCCTGCCTGCCTGCCTGCCTGCCTGCCTGCCTGCCTGCCTGCCTGCCTGCCTGCCTGCCTGCCTGCCTGCCTGCCTGTCCGTCTCTCTCACACACAACACAACCTAACCTAACCTCAACCCCCAGCCCTAACCTGGGGACCCTCAACCTAACTCAGCCACAAGCCCTGGAGCTCACACTCAACCCTTGCACCAGGCGGTCCTGCGTACCCACACTTAAGCACACCCCACGGACTAAACCCAATAGCCGCACCGCTAGGAATTTTGTGCCACTGGGACTCTTGGGAATTATATTTCTCATTTT
>NW_026554428.1:0-2704 GCF_027596085.1 Anoplopoma fimbria | reverse complement strand
GGCCTCTGGACTCATAATAACAAGTTTCCTTATGTTTTCATGAAAACATGATACTTTCATCACTTTTAGATGCATTTACAGCTTTTCTGCTGCACAAAAGTCGTTTCAGCCTTAAAATACCCCAAAAGTGTCTTTTCTGACAGGAAACCATACTTTACATGAGTTTCTTCAAGTAAAGGCCTCTGGACTCATAACAACAAGTTTCCTTATGTTTTCATGAAAACATGATACTTTCATCACTTTTAGATGCATTTACAGCTTTTCTGCTGCCAAAAGACGTTTCAGCCTTAAAATACCCCAAAAGTGTCTTTTCTGACAGGAAACCATACTTTACCTGAGTTTCTTCAAGTAAAGGCCTCTGGACTCATAACAACAAGTTTCCTTATGTTTTCATGAAAACATGATACTTTCATCACTTTTAGATGCATTTACAGCTTTTCTGCTGGAAAAAGCGTTTCAGCCTTAAAATACCCCAAAAGTGTCTTTTCTGACAGGAATTCATACTTTACATGAGTTTCTTCAAGTAAAGGCCTCTGGACTCCATAACAACAAGTTTCCTATGTTTTTCATGAAAACATGATACTTTCATCACTTTTAGATGCATTTACAGCTTTTCTGCTGGAAAAGACGTTTCAGCCTTAAAATACCCCAAAAGTGTCTTTTCTGACCCATGAAACCATACTTTACATGAGTTTCTTCAAGTAAGGGCCCCTGGACTCATAATAACAAGTTTCCTTATGTTTTCATGAAAACATGATACTCATCACTTTTAGATGCATTTCGGCTTTTTGTTCACAAAAAACGTTCCAGCCTGAAATACCCCAAAATGTCTTTTCTGACAGGAAACCATACTTTACATGAGTTTCTTTCAAGTAAAGGCCTCTGGACTCAATAACAAGTTTCCTTGTGATTTCATGAAAACATGATACTTTCATCACTTTTGGGTACATTTACAGCTTTTCTGCTGTAAAGAACGTTTCAGCCTTAAAATACCCCCCAAAGTGTCTTTCTGACAGGAATTCATACTTTACATGAGTTTCTTCAAGTAAGGGCCTCTGGACTCATAATAACAAGTTTCCTTGTGATTTCATGAAAACATGATACTTTCATCACTTTTAGATGCATTTACAGCTTTTCTGTAACAGACAATTTCAGCCTTAAAATACCCCAAAGTGTCTTTTTACGTGAAACCATACTTTATGGTTTCTTCAAGTAAGGCCTCTGGACTCATATCAACTAGTTTCCTTGTGTTTTCATGAAAACATGATACTTTCATCACTTTTAGATGCATTTACAGCTTTTCTGCTGCAAAAAGACGTTTCAGCCTTAAAATACCCCAAAAGTGTCTTTTCTGACAGGAATCCATACTTTACATGAGTTTCTTCAAGTAAGGGCCTCTGGACTCATAATAACAAGTTTCCTTGTGTTTTCATGAAAACATGATACTTTCATCACTTTTAGATGCATTTACAGCTTTTCTGCTGCACAAAAGACGTTTCAGCCTTAAAATACCCCAAAAGTGTCTTTTCTGACAGGAAACCATACTTTACATGAGTTTCTTCAAGTAAGGGCCTCTGGACTCATAATAACAAGTTTCCTTGTGTTTTCATGAAAACATGATACTTTCATCACTTTTAGATGCATTTACAGCTTTTCTGCTGCAAAAAAGACGTTTCAGCCTTAAAATACCCCAAAAGTGTCTTTTCTGACAGGAAACCATACTTTACATGAGTTTCTTCAAGTAAGGGCCTCTGGACTCATAATCAACAAGTTTCCTTGTGTTTTCATGAAAACATGATACTTTCATCACTTTTAGATGCATTTACAGCTTTTCTGCTGCAAAAAATACGTTTCAGCCTTAAAATACCCCAAAAGTGTCTTTTCTGACATGAAATCATACTTTACATGAGTTTCTTCAAGTAAGGGCCTCTGGACTCATAATAACAAGTTTCCTTGTGATTTCATGAAAACATGATACTTTCATCACTTTTAGATGCATTTACAGCTTTTCTGCTGACAAAAGACGTTTCAGCCTTAAAATACCCCAAAAGTGTCTTTTCTGACAGGAAACCATACTTTACATGAGTTTCTTCAAGTAAGGGCCTCTGGACTCATAATAACAAGTTTCCTTGTGTTTTCATGAAAACATGATACTTTCATCACTTTTAGATGCATTTACAGCTTTTCTGCTGCAAAAAGACGTTTCAGCCTTAAAATACCCCAAAAGTGTCTTTTCTGACAGGAAACCATACTTTACATGAGTTTCTTCAAGTAAGGGCCTCTGGACTCATAATAACAAGTTTCCTTGTGTTTTCATGAAAACATGATACTTTCATCACTTTTAGATGCATGTACAGCTTTTCTGCTGCACAAAAGACGTTTCAGCCTTAAAATACCCCAAAAGTGTATTTTCTGACAGGAAACCATAGTTTACATGAGTTTCTTCAAGTAAGGGCCTCTGGACTCATAATAACAAGTTTCCTTGTGTTTTCATGAAAACATGATACTTTCATCACTTTTAGATGCATTTACAGCTTTTCTGCTGCACAAAAGACGTTTCAGCCTTAAAATGCCCCAAAAGTGTCTTTTCTGACAGGAAACCATACTTTACATGAGTTTCTTCAAGTAAGGGCCTCTGGACTCATAATAACAAGTTTCCTTGTGTTTTCATGAAAACATGATACTTTCATCACTTTTAGATGCA
>NW_026554427.1:0-394 GCF_027596085.1 Anoplopoma fimbria | reverse complement strand
CAAAGAGAATAAAACATTAAATGAAGATAATAAAACATTAAATAAAGAGAATGAAACATCAGCCTTAGTGGCATCAACTTAAGATCTTAAAAATAAGAACTTGAAAATGTAAATATATACATATATATATATATATATATATATATATATAAATATATTGTGTTTTATATGTATGAACAAATGTCTCAATAAAGTTATTGAATTAAAAAAAAAAAAAATTAAAATTAAAAAAAAAATTAAAAATTAAAATTAAAAAATAAATAAATAAATAAAATCTACCGGCATGCAATGCGCGGTGATCGCGGAACCTATTTCCCGGTCACCGGGATTCTACGGGGCCTCCTCTAGCTCCCAGACGGCTCAACCTCCTCTAGCTATGCTAGCTATAGGAGGT
>NW_026554426.1:0-1134 GCF_027596085.1 Anoplopoma fimbria | reverse complement strand
ATTTTCTCGCGGATGGAGCAGCATGGAGAGACAGGCTGATGGCACCACTGTTTCCCCACTCCATGCTCTCTCTTTTACGGACGTTTTCAGCCGGCGGTCGCGGTCATTTTCTCGCGGATGGAGCAGCATGGAGAGACAGGCTGATGGCACCACTGTTTCCCCACTCCATGCTCTCTTTTACGGACGTTTTCAGCCGGCGGTCGCGGTCATTTTCTCGCGGATGGAGCAGCATGGAGAAGGCAGGCTGATGGCACCACTGTTTCCCCACTCCATGCTCTCTTTTTACGGACGTTTCAGCCGGTCACCCGGTCATTTTCTCGCGGATGGAGCAGCATGGAGAGACAGGCTGATGGCACCACTGTTTCCCCACTCCATGCTCTCTCTTTTACGGACGTTTTCAGCCGGCGGTCGCGGTCATTTTCTCGCGGATGGAGCAGCATGGAGAGGCGGCTGATGGCACCACTGTTTCCCCACTCCATGCTCTCTCTTTTACGGACGTTTTCAGCCGGCGGTCGCCCGTCATTTTCTCGCGGATGGAGCAGCATGGAGAGACAGGCTGATGGCACCACTGTTTCCCCACTCCATGCTCTCTCTTTTACGGACGTTTTCAGCCGGCGGTCGCGGTCATTTCTCGCGGATGGAGCAGCATGGAGAGACATGCTGATGGCACCACTGTTTCCCCACTCCATGTCTCTCTTTTCACCCGGACGTTTTTCAGCCGGCGGTCGCGGTCATTTTCTCGCGGATGGAGCAGCATGGAGAGGCAGGCTGATGGCACCACTGTTTCCCCACTTCATGCACTCTTTTACGGACGTTTTCAGCCGGCGGTCGCGGTCATTTTCTCGCGGATGGAGCAGCATGGAGAGACAGGCTGATGGCACCACTGTTTCCCCACTCCATGCTCTCTCTTTTTACGGACGTTTTCAGCCGGCGGTCGCGGTCATTTTTCTCGCGGATGGAGCAGCATGGAGAGACAGGCTGATAGCACCACTGTTTCCCCACTTCATGCACTCTTTTACGGACGTTTTCAGCCGGCGGTCGCGGTCATTTTCTCGCGGATGGAGCAGCATGGAGAGACAGGCTGACTGCACCACTGTTTCCCCACTCCATGCTCTCTCTTTTTACGGACGTTTT
>NW_026554425.1:0-2726 GCF_027596085.1 Anoplopoma fimbria | reverse complement strand
CACGTGGTCTACCTGCAGTTTTCTGCACTTTTCACCTCCGTGCCCGGAGTCTCAGCCCGCAGCCATGGCCCCCTTTGTTTACAGCAGGGGTCAGCTGTTAGCGCTCCGGGACACGGCGCTGCTGCTGCCGGAGGAGAGACCCGAGGTTCCCCGTGAACTGAGGAGGAGGAGACGGGGATGCCGTGCTGGGGCAGAACGTCGCGCCAGGAGCAGACGTTTCAAACCCGTCCTCCCCTCCATCATCATGGGAAACGTACGGTCTCTCCCCAACAAGATGGACGAGCTATCAGCACTGACTCGCCATCAGAGGGAATACCGGGAGTGTAGCGTCATGGTGTTCACGGAGACATGGCTCACCGAGCTGACTCCGGACACCAACGCTGCTCTGGACGGGTTCCGCATCATCCGGGCAGACAGGACAGCGGAGAGCAGTAAGAGAAAGGGAGGAGGTCTGGCAGTGTTTGTGAATGATAGATGGTGTAACTCTGGGCACATCACTGTGAAAGACGTGAATAAGATCCCGAGATACTTGAACTCCCTCGCTTGGGGCAGTGACTCACTCCCAACCCAGAGGGTGCAATCCACCGTTTTCCGGAAGAGAACCATGGCCTCAGACTTGGAGGTACTGACTCTCATCCCGACCGCTTCACACTCGGCTGTGAACCGCCCCAGTGCGTGCTGAAGGTCACGTTCTGAAGAAGCCAACAGAACCACATCATCTGCAAAAAGCAGGGATGCGATTCTGAGGTCCCCAAACCGGAAACTCTCCTCCCCCCGGGAGTGACAATGGGCAGCCCTGGCGGAGGCCAACACGCACTGGGAACAAGCTCGACTTTGTGCCGAGTATCCGGACACAGCTCTCACTTTGGTCATACAAGGACCGAATGGCTCGTAGTAACGAACCAGGTACCCCATATTCCCGCAGTACCCCCCACAGGACTCCCCTAGGGACACGGTCAAAGGCCTTCTCCAAGTCTACAAAACACATGTAGACTGGATGAGCAAACTCCCATGCACCCTCCAACAGACCTGCAAGGGTAAAGAGTTGGTCCGCTGTTCCACGTCCAGGACGGAATCCGCATTGCTCCTCCTGAATCCGAGGTTCGACAATCGGACGGAGCCTCCTCTCCAGCACCCTGGAGTAAACTTTCCCGGGGAGGCTGAGCAGTGTGATGCCCCTATAATTGGAGCACACTCTCCGGTCCCCCTTTTGGAAAAATGGGAACCACCACCCTGGTCTGCCACTCCACAGGCACTGTACCCGACTTCCACGCGACAGTGAAGAGACGTGTCAACCAAGACAGCCCAACAATGTCCAGAGCCTTTAGCATCTCCGGTCGAATCTCATCCACTCCTGGCGCTTTGCCGCTGAAGAGCTTTTTAACTACCTCAATGACCTCCGCCAGGCATATGGACGAGACTTCCCCTGACTCTGCCTCTTCCACAGAGGACGTGTTGGTCGGGTTCAGGAGTTCCTCAAAGTGTTCTTTCCACCGCTCGACAATATCCCCAGTCCGGGTCTGCAGTTCTCCCCCTGCTGAGCACAGCCTGAGAAAAGCCCTGTTTCCCCTTTCTGAGTCGTCTCACGGTTTGCCAGAACTTCCTTGAGGCCATTCGAAAGTCCTTCTCCATGGCCTCGCCGAACTCCTCCCACACCCGGGTTTTGCCTCAGCAACCGCCGCAGCTGCAGCCCTTCTGGCCAACCGGTACCTGCCTGCTGATTCAGGAGACCCTCGGCCAACCAAGCCCGAAAGGCCTCCTTCTTCAGCTTGACGGCCTCCTTCACCGCTGCTGTCCACCAGCGGGTTCTTGGATTGCCGCCACGACAGGCACCGATCACCTTCCGACCACAACTCCTAGCAGCAGCTTCCACAATGGAGGATTTGAACATGGCCCACTCGGATTCCATGTCCCCAGCCTCCCCCGGGATGCACGAGAAATTGTTCCGGAGGTGGGAGTTGAAGACCTTGCGGACAGGATCCTCAGCCAGACGTTCCCAGTTCACCCTCACTACACATTTGGGTTTACCGGGTCTGTCCGGCAGCCTCCCCCGCCACCTGATCCAACTCACCACTAGGTGGTGATCAGTTGACAGCTCTGCTCCTCTCTTCACCCGAGTGTCCAAGACATACGGCCGCAGGTCTGATGACACAACTACAAAGTCGATCATAGACCTTTGGCCTAGGGTGTTCTGGTACCAAGTACACTTATGAACCTCCCTATGCTCAAACATGGTGTTTGTTATGGACAGTCCATGACTAGCACAGAAGTCCAACAACAAAGCACCACTCGGGTTCAGATCGGGCAGGCCGTTCCTCCCAATCACACCCCTCCAGGTTTCTCCATCGTTACCCACGTGAGCGTTGAAGTCTCCCAGAAGAACTATGGAGTCCCCAGTCGGCGCCCTTTCCAGAACACCACCCAAGGACTCCAAGAAGGCCGCGTACTCCGAACTGCCGTTTGGTGCATAGGCACAAACAACAGTCAGAGACTTTCCTCCTGCGATTCCCAGTCGCAGAGAGGCGACCCTCTCGTTCTCCGGGGAGAACTCCAGAACAGTATGCCGGCGAGCTCCCCTACCAGGTCTGGCTCCAGGAGGGTGCCCCGGTTTCCCTATTCCGGGCGAGGTGCCACAACCTTGTATCGTCCGATTCATTGAGGTTTGGTGAATCACTCTTAGTCTGACCCCTCCCCCTTATTTCAATCCTGCCTAATTCATGACCAAA
>NW_026554424.1:0-4083 GCF_027596085.1 Anoplopoma fimbria | reverse complement strand
TCTAATAGCTTCAGACAAAGGACTTGTCTCTGTACTTGTATTGCTAGACCTTAGTGCTGCATTTGATACCATTGATCACCAAAGATATAAGATAAGATAAGATAAGATAATCCTTTATTAGTCCCGCAGCGGGAAATTTGCAGGCTTACAGCAGCATAAAGTTAAAGTGCACACAAGAGACATAGTAAAGAAAGACAAGATAAAAATAAAAATGAAAATAAAAAATAAAAATAAAATAAAAAAACAAGTATTATAAATAAGCAATAAAAACAGTAGAAAAACACAATAACTGAAATATAATATTTACAGACAGAAAAAAAAAAACTATATTAACCATTATTGCACAGTGTTTTATTGTCATGTGTCATGTGGTCTGCTGGGAGCAGAGCTGGTTGTGTAACCTGACAGCAGCAGGAAGGAAGGACCTGCGGTACCTCTCCTTCACACACCGGGGGTGAAGCAGCCGGTGGCTGAAGGAGCTGCACAGAGCTGCCAGGGCGTCCTGCATGGGGTGGGAGGTATTGTTCATCAGGGATGACAGCTTGGCCATCACCCTCCTGTCTCCCACCACCTCCACCGTATCCAATGGACACCCCAGCACACTGCTGGCCTTCCTGACAAGCTTGTTCAGTCTCTTCTTGTCGGCTGCTGAGATGCTGCTGCTCCAGCAGACCACTGCATAAAAAATGGCTGATGCCACCACGGAGTTGAAAAAGGTCTTCAGGAGTGCTCCCTGCACTCCAAAAGACCTCAGTCTCCTCAGCAGATACAGTCTGCTCTGACCCTTTTTATAGAGTGCCTTTGAATGATTAGTCCAGTCCAGTTTATTGTTCAAGTGAACACCCAGGTACTTATAAGATTGCACAATCTCAATGTCCTGTCCCTGGATGTTCACTGGTTCCGGAGGACAGTGTTTTCCCCGGCGGAAGTCCACCACCAGCTCTTTGGTTTTACCAGAGTTGATCTGGAGGCGGTTCCGCCGGCACCATCCTGTGAAGTCCTGGTTCAGTTCTCTGTATTCCCTCTCATCACCGGTGGAGATGAGGCCGACGATTGCAGAGTCATCAGAGAACTTTTGCAGGTGGCAGGTAGCAGAGTTGTATGTGAAGTCTGATGTGTATATGGAGAAGAGGAATGGAGCCAGAACGGTTCCTTGTGGGGCCCCCGTGCTGCAGGACACCCGATCTGACTCACACTCCCTTATCCTCACATACTGTGGACGGTTGGTGAGGTAGTCCAGTATCCACGCAGTGAGGTGGTGGTCCACCCCGGTCTGCTCCAGCTTGTCCCTCAGAAGCAAAGGCTGGATGGTGTTGAAGGCACTGGAGAAGTCGAAGAACATGACTCTCACAGTGCTTCCAGTTTCTCTAGATGGCATTGCTCTGGCATCCAGCACTACCGTTAGGAACCTTGGAGTTATCTTTGACCAGGATCTGTCTTTTAACTCTTATATAAAACAGATCTCAAGGACAGCCTTTTTTCATTTACGTAACATTGCGAAAATCAGGCAAATCCTGTCTCAAAGTGATGCAGAAAAACTAGTTCATGCATTTGTTACCTCTAGACTAGATTACTGTAACTCCTTATTATCAGGCTGCTCTAATAGGTCTCTTAGATCTTTACAGTTGATCCAGAATGCTGCAGCACGTGTTCTAACAAAAACTAAGAAAAGAGATCATATTACTCCAGTATTAGCTTCTCTGCACTGGCTCCCTGTTAAATCAAGAATAGAATTTAAAATTATTTTACTTACCTACAAAGCTCTAACTGGTCAGGCACCGTCTTATCTTAAGGAACTTATAGTTCCATATTACCCAACTAGAGAGCTGCGCTCAATCAATGCAGGGTTACTTGTGGTTCCTAGAGTATATAAAAGTAGGATGGGAGCCAGAGCCTTCAGTTATCAGGCTCCTCTTCTGTGGAACCAGGTTCCAGTTTCAGTCCGGGGGCAGACACACTCACCACTTTCAAGAGCAGGCTTAAGACCTTCCTTTTGATAGCGCTTATAGTTAGGACTGGTTCAGGTTTATAGTTAGGGCTGGTTCAGGTCTATAGTTAGGGCTGGTTCAGGTCTATAGTTAGGGCTGGTTCTGGTTCTCCTTGGTCCAGCCCCTAGATATGCTGCTATATGGCTAGACAGCCGGGGACTACCTAGGATACGCTGAGCTCCTCTCTCCTCTTCTCTCCTCCTTCTTTATGTATTAATCTCCTATTTATGCACATTACTGATTTTGTTTCTTCCCCGGAGTTCTTGTGCTTTCTCGCCTCGCAGGTTCCCAGGAATCGTGGTTATATTTGGACTGTCATCGTGCCACCTACTGAGGCCCTGCTGACACCCACTGCTACTACCACTATCATTATTAGTCACATTACTATTATTATTGCCTGTACTATTACGCTTATTGACTTGCTTCTACCCTGGAGTCTTTGTGCTTTCTCGCTTCGCAGGCTTCTATAAATCGTGGCTGTACCTGGACCGTGGTCGTGCATCCTGCTACGGCCCTGCTGACACCGACTGCTACCACCATATTATTATTACTAGTCACATTACTTTCTATATTAATAAAATATTGTATATGGTTCCTAAACAACAAAACAGTGAATGCCAAATATTGAACTTGGCTGAAAATAAAGTTTTGTTTAACAAAAAAATACTGTTAATTACTTAAATGGTTTGACAGAATGCAAACTGCATTTAAACTATCGTGTTGTTCTCGTAATATCACGATGTTGAGATGGCTAACGTTAGCTAATGCTAAGTGGTTGAGCTAAAGTTACGTCATTCTGCACACGGTCAAGATCACGTGACGCGGCTGCTGGTCACCACGTGTTACCTCGTGTTAGCATCTGTTAAGACAACTTTAAGTAACTTGACATTTATAATACATTGAATAGCGCGTACATTATTAAGACAGCAAATAAAAGGAAGACAAATAGTTTATATCTGTTTAAGGATGTTTCACCGCAGCACGTGTGTTTTCATAACGCTAGCTAACGTAAGCTAAGCTAAGGCTAGAGCTAGCATACCAAAGTCAACACGAATGTTTTAATGTACATTTAAACTCAGACTGAGTCGTGTCGATGCTTTCATTCGTCAGGGTGACATGCTAGCATTAGTTCAACGATGGTCCAGACTGACTTTAAGCCGCCATAAAAGCAGGTTGTCGGTTCTTCGCCTACATGATGAAGATGAAGATGAAGAAGATGAAGAGCAGGTTAACCGACTAGTCGACGTCACTGATCGACTCAGGCCCGTGTTGGTCACCGTCACAGTAACACTACATGATGTAATGCAGCCTATTAAACTAATAAACCACCACAGTGGTCACTTTGAAAGCTTAGTGACGTTGTTGACCGAGGATGTCACTTATTAACATTTAAGTTGGACTGTCTCGTGTTTTTACAGCGTTGTATTAATGTGCAGGTTGTGGGACACTTTGTAATCTTTACTCCTCGTTTATAAAGTCTTAAAGTCTTCATTCTCTTTGGATGAGTTACGTCAGTGTTGAGTGGAAACAAGAGAGGCTTCTACACCGGATTCATCTTAAAACAAATGTGACATTTATTGTAGGATAACAGGGTATATCGCCCAGCAGTTATACGTGCACGGGCCTAGCAGTACTGAGAAGTTCAGCAACTAAAAGGCGCTTAAACAGAGTGCGCATCATGTTATATAGGTTTTATGAGTTGAATATGATAGGTCCCTAAAAAGGAAGGCGGCTCTTGGTTTAGACTTTCTGAGGGCCTTATCAGTTAGTGAAACTGGGTTTCTGTGATCTGGTTTCTCTGCAGCATGAGCTCATCCTTCTTTATGTGTCTCTGTTCTTTTCCATCGTACGGCCAGGCACTAGAACGCCTGACCGGAGTATTTGACCTTCTAAGAGAACTCATAACATTTACCGCAATGTGCACAGTGATAGTGTGATGTGAGAGCATGAACAAAATATACTGTGCTCGATATTTGTATGTGTGCATTTATACATATGAATGTAATATTTACATGACATCAGCGGGACATGTCGTCTTCAGTAACTCAAATAACCAATGAACGAGTGTTTTGATGGTTTTCTTCATCAGTGTTTG
>NW_026554423.1:0-3255 GCF_027596085.1 Anoplopoma fimbria | reverse complement strand
CTAAGATCATCTTAGTCTGAAACAGTATCTGCACTAATAGTTCTGCATCAGCAATATAAATCTTTGAGCAGAATATTTTGTCTTCATCCTCAATGCATCATCTTCATCAGGTCAGCTCAGTAAAAACAGTCTCTTACTTTGTGTCTGAGGGTCCAGGTTCATTACTGAAGGCTGGAGGACAATCTTTGGACCCGTCACTCTTCATAGACAGACAGCTGGATACTGGAGACTCTGCTCTCTGTCTGTACTGAACTCTGCAAACACCAACATGATTTTATTCATAATGAATCCTTGATAACAACAAAGACATTAAAGGAGCTCTGAATACACAAACTACTGTTACTGCTGATATTTAGAAGGTTTAACAGTTTGTATTAGTCCTCTTAGATTACATTACAGCTTTAAGAAATACATGCACATAGTGCATGTATTTCTTAACAGTTCTTGCGTCCGTTGCGCTCAAACTCACTGTCATCTCCCTGGATGATCTTCGGTGCATTGAACACTGTATCTTTCATTCTTATCCATACTGCAAAAAACGTGTGAAATTACTTTGAAATAGTAAAAAAATAGGATAGTTAAATTTTGTTTGTTTGTGTGTGTTATTTATTTATGTGTAAAAACTGTTTCAATTTTTTTATTAATAATTGAATCAATTTGCATTATTTTATGTTTACATTTGTTTAAATGTGTTTTGAATTGAACAACAGAACATTTATTAATTAAATCAGCTAAATCAATTGGTCAGCTCATTGCTTTTTTCTTATTGTGACAAATACGTCACATTGGTTTTTCTGAGACAATTTAAGATTAAAGGCCCGATGTGACACATCTGTCACTCCGATATTTTCATAACTTGTTATATATAAATTGATTTGAGAAATGGTTAAAATAGTTTAGATGTAATGTAGGAAATGTTATCAAAGCATTAGAGTTGTTAAATGTGTTGAAACTTACCTTTTGCAACAGAAACAAGCTTTTTTGAAATTAGCTAGTTCTGTCAAACGTACCATGAGCCCATTAGTGCTCTGGCATGCCTGTTGTTATTTTCACTACTATATGTATATCCTGCTGGGTAGCTCCATCACTATTCATACATCATATTATTAGTTGATTTGTATTTTTATATTTATATTTCTGATATGGATCTGCAAACTAACCAGTCACTGAAGTTATTAAATAAATGTGGTGGAGTAAAAATTATAATATTAGGTTCAAAAATGTGGTGGAGTAGAACTATAAAGTAGCAGAAAATGGAAATTAAAAGCTAAAATACAATTACAACAAAAATGTACTTTAGTACAGAACTTGAGTGAATGTACTTAGTTACATTCCATCAGCGGATTTGTGGCAGTAAGAGATTGTTGTAAGGAAACAAAAAAGAGAACGGAAACATTCAAGTATAAAGATGTGACTCATTCCTGGTCTCTGGAAGGGACTTTTACATTAGATTACTCAAGAAGTACACAGTCACGGAGTTCCACAGGGGTCTGTTCTTGGACCTATTTTATTTACTTTATATATGCTTCCCTTGGGGAATATTATCAGAAAACACTTTCATTGTTGTTATGCAGATGATACCCAGTTGTATCTATCAATTAAGCCAGACGAAACTAACCAGTTCTCTAGACTTCAAGCATGTCTTACGGACATACAAACCTGGATGACCTGTAACTTTTTAATGTTAAACTCTGAAAAAACAGAAGTTATCCTACTAGGTCCAGATCACCTTCGAATTCAATTATCTAACGATATAGTTTCTCTAGATGGCATTGCTCTAGCATCCAGCACTACCGTTAAGAACCTTGGAGTTATCTTTGACCAGGATCTGTCTTTTAACTCTTATATAAAACAGATCTCAAGGACAGCCTTTTTTCATTTACGTAACATTGCGAAAATCAGGCAAATCCTGTCTCAAAGTGATGCAGAAAAACTAGTTCATGCATTTGTTACCTCTAGACTAGATTACTGTAACTCCTTATTATCAGGCTGCTCTAATAGGTCTCTTAGATCTTTACAGTTGATCCAGAATGCTGCAGCACGTGTTCTAACAAAAACTAAGAAAAGAGATCATATTACTCCAGTATTAGCTTCTCTGCACTGGCTCCCTGTTAAATCAAGAATAGAATTTAAAATTCTTTTACTTACCTACAAAGCTCTAACTGGTCAGGCACCGTCTTATCTTAAGGAACTTATAGTTCCATATTACCCAACTAGAGAGCTGCGCTCAATCAATGCAGGGTTACTTGTGGTTCCTAGAGTATATAAAAGTAGGATGGGAGCCAGAGCCTTCAGTTATCAGGCTCCTCTTCTGTGGAACCAGGTTCCAGTTTCAGTCCGAGGGGCAGACACACTCACCACTTTCAAGAGCAGGCTTAAGACCTTCCTTTTTGATAGCGCTTATAGTTAGGGCTGGTTCAGGTTCGCCTTGGTCCAGCCCCTAAATATGCTGCTATATGCCTAGACAGCCGGGGGACTACCTAGGATACACTGAGCTCCTCTCTCCTCTTCTCTCCCTCCTTCTTTATGTATTAATCTCCTATTTATGCACATTACTGATTTTGCTTCTTCCCCGGAGTTCTTGTGCTTTCTCGCCTCGCAGGTTCCCAGGAATCGGGGTTATATTTGGACTGTCATCGTGCCACCTACTGAGGCCCTGCTGACACCCACTACTACTACCACTATCATTATTAGTCACATTACTATTATTATTGCCTGTACTATTACGCTTATTGACTTGCTTCTACCCTGGAGTCTTTGTGCTTTCTCGCTTCGCAGGCTTCTATAAATCGTGGCTGTACCTGGACCGTGGATGTGCATCCTGCTACGGCCCTGCTGACACCGACTGCTACCACCATTATTATTATTACTAGTCACATTACTATTACTATTACCTGTACCATTAAGCATTTTAGCTTTACTTCCACCCTGAAGCCCTTTTGCTTTCTCGTTCTGCAGGTTTCCATGAATCGTTGTGGTACCTGGACCGTAGTCGTGCCTCCTGCTGTGAGCCGACTGACACCCACTGCTACTTCGATTATTATTATTAGTCACATTACTATCCCTATTTTCATGGCTATAATTCTACTGTAATAATTGCTGCTGTTATTATAAGTAGTCTTATTATATGAATAATTTATGTCATATACATTGAATGTGTTGTATCTAAGAACTGTTATGCTGCTCATTCTGTACACATGACATCTATTGCATTCTGTCCATCCTGGGAGAAGGATCCCTCCTCTGTCGGTTTCT
>NW_026554422.1:0-2716 GCF_027596085.1 Anoplopoma fimbria | reverse complement strand
ATATTACTATATCTTCAATCTCTGGTATGACAAAAAATTGAAATCAAGATATTTAAAATGCCGCACAAAACACACTTGACTGACAGACCCTATGGGGTCTAACCGGTAACATAAGTTATATGAATACTTCATAAATCAAAGTCTTGTGATTCCCTAGCGGCTGTGGATGGACTCTGGCTGAATCTGAAGCCGGGTCTTGGTAGCCAGGGCTGCCTTGCGGGTCATGGTGGTGCAGCGGGTCAGGATCTCCTCTGTTTTTGGTCTGGGTGGCATCCTGGGAGCCACTGAAGCCGTCTTACTTCCTCTGGAGCTTAAAGATCCAGAGCTGTCAGAGCTAGTGTTGGAGCCTCGGCGGTCGCAGAGGCTGAGATCAGGAATGCTGATCCCACTGTCACTGACACCAGGCTGAGGTGAGGCTGCAGGACTGACTGTTGGACTTGATGATTCGCTGCCTGAGGAGAAGTCTGAGAAGCTGATCTCAGTGCTTGTGTTGCTCAAGCTGCGTGCGCGGCCTTCTGAGGTTGAGGCTTCCCTCTCCGTCGGCGTTTGCGACCAGGTCTCAGAGAGAACATCCAGAGATCGGGCCTTGTGGAGACGCCCTGGCAGACTGGGCTCTCCTCTGGACTGACCTGCAGAATCCCGTTGTGGACTATTTTCTTCGTTGATGCCGGATGGACGAGGAGCCTGAGGTTCCCTGCTGGTTGCCAGGTTCAGAGTGGAGCTGTGCAGCTTTTTCTGCAGGCTGTAAAGGCCTGCCCGTGGGTTGTTGTATGGTTGCAGGTTCATGGAGGGGATGTAACCTGCCTTTCCATTGAACCTGATGAGCCACCAGCCGTTGTCAGACTTCCTCAGCACCTCCACCACAGAGCCAATGGGCACAGACACCTCGTCATCCTTCTTAGTAGAGTAACTCCTCACGGCACAGTACAGGGCACCTAAAGGTCACAAACAAGACAACAAGCTCAGGAACTGCTGTACAGCTACATATTATCTTCATTAAAATGAGTTTTTGCCAGATGATGTCACACCAATGTCAGGCTCTACAAAGGTTCAGCTCTGTAATCAAGATGCTTAAATGACATCAGTTCTTCTTACGTGCATTCTTGCTCATTAATATTCCACTGTGACTGCAAGTAACACACACCTGCAAGCTGGAAACCAGCATCATCATCATCCTCTCCTTCACATAACTCCAGGTAAGGAGCAGGAAACCAAGCCAAAAGCTTATTTTCGTTCTCCACCAGCCACCAACCTGGAGAGGAAATAAAACATACTTTCAGCATCACAGAAATGGGTGTGGGGGTAGCTCAAGGATTTTGCTGATTTTCATGGAAGTAACTACATTAAAAACATTAAGCACTGACCTGCAGAGTCTTTGATCAGGACATCCAGCTTCTCGTCCACAGCGACCTTAAACGGACGGTTCTTGGTATCCTTTGTCTCGTAAGCGGCCACGCAGCGGTAAGTCTGGGTGACAAACGGGTGAGTGATGCTGCCTGCATGCTGGCGAGTCACATCACCCCTCCTCCACCTGAGCCATCAGACAGCAGGATCATGATGCTGTGTGAGAGAAAAGTCAGTCATTTAAGAATCAAGAGCTTCTATTAAACACTCACATGATTTGACCTAAACACTGACATGACAACCTACCTGTTCTTGGTGAAGTCTGGCTGCAGGTCCTGTTCTTTGGGCATAAAGAACTGAGCCACCTCTGAGCTCTGAGTCACAGTTTGGTCGCACTTCAACAGCTTGTCACAGTAGCTCTCCAGGAACTTCATCCGTTGGACAGATCGCTTGGATCCTTTCTTCTGGAGGCTGTTCCTCCTGACCTGCCCTGGAGAGAGGAGAGGAAACAGTTTCAGGATTAATACAACATATGCTGAGTGGAAGAGGAATATAAGAAATACATTTATAAAGCATCTTTCTTAGAAATATTTGAATGTCATTACCATGGTCTTTTATAAATGCTTACATCTTTTCAACAAAGACCAAAGAAAGACACAAATAAGACACATCACTAATGCCTACTGAAACGATGCTCTAAGGATACATCAGTGCACCTCAGAGGACAAGCAAGCTAAACAAACCATGTTTGTTCAGATATTTAACTGTTTCAGTTGGCTATTCCTGTAATTAATGGCCACAAATACACAGTTGCTCATAAGAGACCATTTAAATACATCTTGTAAACCACAGTTGAAGTAATCTTACCTGTAAATTTTGGGATCACTCTGTCGTTTTTCCTGAAAGGGTTCAGGTGAGGGAACCTCTTTTTCAGCTGCCTCTGTTGGAAAGAATAAACATTTAATTTAATAATTTTTCCTACAATATAAACAGCACACTGAGTACAGCAAGTGGGTTTCTTTGGTCTTACATGAAATTTCTTGAAATCCTTGAAGGACCTGTAGACAATAACTTCAGTCTCGTCAGACCACAACACAGATATCATGAACATCTGTGGAGAGAGAAAATAAATGATGAGAGACAAGAAACTTTCACACACACACAAATACAGCAGAGACATTAAACCCCTAAAATAAATAACAATTGAGGTCTTCACTCACCTTCAGTTTTGGTGTGTCCCTGTGGACGGCTCCGATAATGCGGGCACTGATTATGAAGCGTTGATCAACGGCCATCGTCCAGTTGATTGTGTCTGAGCTGTCAGGATGAATAGCTGCTTTATTGACCTTCAGTGTCGAGCTGAACTGCCTCT
>NW_026554421.1:0-7195 GCF_027596085.1 Anoplopoma fimbria | reverse complement strand
TCAGTTACGTATTGCTCTCACTTTTGAAAAATATCCTCACTTTTTTTTAAAAATATCTCACTTTTGAAAAATATCCTCACTTTTGAAAAATATCACTCACTTTTGAAAAATATCACTTTTGACATCTTTTTGAAAAATATCCTCACTTTGGAAAAAATCCTCACTTTTGAAAAATATCCTCACTTTTGAAAAATATCCTCACTTTTGAAAAATATCCTCACTTTTGAAAAATATCCTCACTTTTGAAAAATATCCTCACTTTTGAAAAATATCACTTTTGAAAATATCCTCAAAAAATATCCTCACTTTTGAAAAATATCCTCACTTTTGAAAAATATCCTCACTTTTGAAAAATATCCTCACTTTTGAAAAATATCCTCACTTTTGAAAAATATCCTCACTTTTGAAAAATATCCTCACTTTTGAAAAATATCCTCACTTTTGAAAAATATCCTCACTTTTGAAAAATATCCTCACTTTTGAAAAATATCCTCACTTTTGAAAAATATCCTCACTTTTGAAAAATATCCTCACTTTTGAAAAATATCCTCACTTTTGAAAAATATCCTCACTTTTGAAAAATATCCTCACTTTTGAAAAATATAGTCAATTTTGAAAAATATCCTCACTTTTGAAAAATTCCTTTTTGAAAAATATCCTCACTTTTGAAAAATATCCTCACTTTTGAAAAATATCCTCACTTTTGAAAAATATCCTCACTTTTGAAAAATATCCTCACTTTTGAAAAATATCCTCACTTTTGAAAAATATCCTCACTTTTGAAAAATATCCTCACTTTTGAAAAATATCCTCACTTTTGAAAAATATCCTCACTTTTGAAAAATATCCTCACTTTTGAAAAATATCCTCACTTTTGAAAAATATCCTCACTTTTGAAAAATATCCTCACTTTTGAAAAATATCCTCAATTTTGAAAAATACCATACTTTTGAAAAATATCCTCACTTTTGAAAAATATCCTCACTTTTGAAAAATATCCTCACTTTTGAAAAATATCTTTTTGAAAAATATCCTCACTTTTGAAAAATATCCTCACTTTTGAAAAATATCCTTTTGAAAATATCACTTTTGAAAAATATCCTCACTTTTGAAAAATATCCTCACTTTTGAAAAATATCCTCACTTTTGAAAAATATCCTCACTTTTGAAAAATATCCTCACTTTTGAAAAATATCCTCACTTTTGAAAAATATCCTCAAAAAAATATCCTCACTTTTGAAAAATATCCTCACTTTTGAAAAATATCCTCACTTTTGAAAAATATCCTCACTTTTGAAAAATATCCTCACTTTTGAAAAATATCCTCACTTTTGAAAAATATCCTCACTTTTGAAAAATATCCTCACTTTTGAAAAATATCCTCACTTTTGAAAAATATCCTCACTTTTGAAAAATATCCTCACTTTTGAAAAATATCCAAAAATATCTTTTGAAAAATATCCTCACTTTTGAAAAATATCCTCACTTTTGAAAAATATCCTCACTTTTGAAAAATATCCTCACTTTTGAAAAATATCCTCACTTTTGAAAAATATCCTCACTTTTGAAAAATATCCTTTTGAAAAATATCCTCTTTTTGAAAAATATCCTCAAAAAATATCCTCACTTTTGAAAAATATCCTCACTTTTGAAAAATATCTCAATTTTGAAAAATATACTCACTTTTGAAAAATATCCTCACTTTTGAAAAATATCCTCACTTTTGAAAAATATCCTCACTTTTGAAAAATATCCTCACTTTTGAAAAATCCTCACTATCCTCACTTTTGAAAAATATCCTCACTTTTGAAAAATATCCTCACTTTTGAAAAATATCCTCACTTTTGAAAAATATCCTCACTTTTGAAAAATATCCTCACTTTTGAAAAATATCCTCACTTTTGAAAAATATCCTCACTTTTGAAAAATATCTTTTTGAAAAATATCCTCACTTTTGAAAAATATCCTCACTTTTGAAAAATATCCTCACTTTTGAAAAATATCCTCACTTTTGAAAAATATCCTCACTTTTGAAAAATTTTGAAAAATCCTCACTTTTGAAAAATATCCTCACTTTTGAAAAATATCCTCACTTTTGAAAAATATCCTCACTTTTGAAAAATATCCTCACAAAAATTTTTTTGAAAAATATCCTCACTTTGGAAAATATCCTCACTTTTGAAAAATATCCTCACTTTTGAAAAATATCCTCACTTTTGAAAAATATCCTCACTTTTCCTCACTTTTGAAAAATATCCTCACTTTTGAAAAATATCCTCACTTTTGAAAAATATCCTCACTTTTGAAAAATATCCTCACTTTTGAAAAATATCCTCACTTTTGAAAAATATCCTCACTTTTGAAAAATATCCTCACTTTTGAAAAATATCCTCACTTTTGAAAAATATCCTCACTTTTGAAAAATATCCTCACTTTTGAAAAATATCCTCACTTTTGAAAAATATCCAATTTTGAAAAATATCCTCGCTTTTGAAAAATATCCTCACTTTTAAAATAACTTACTTTTGAAAAATATCATCACTTTTGAAAAATATCCTCACTTTTGAAAAATATCCTCACTTTTGAAAAATATCCTCACTTTTGAAAAATATCCTCACTTTTGAAAAAAATCGTCAATTTTGAAAAAATACCATACTTTTGAAAAATATCCTCACTTTTGAAAAATATCCTCACTTTAAAAATATCCTCACTTTTGAAAAATATCCTCACTTTTGAAAAATATCCTCACTTTTGAAAAATATCCTCACTTTTGAAAAATATCCTCACTTTTGAAAAATATCCTCACTTTTGAAAAATATCCTCACTTTTCACTTTGAAAAATATCCTCACTTTTGAAAAATATCCTCACTTTTGAAAAATATCCTCACTTTTGAAAAATATCCTCACTTTTGAAAAATATCCTCACTTTTGAAAAATATCCTCACTTTTGAAAAATATCCTCACTTTTGAAAAATATCCTCACTTTTTGAAAAATATCCTCACTTTTGAAAAATATCCTCACTTTTGAAAAATATCCTCACTTTTGAAAAATATCCTCACTTTTGAAAAATATCCTCACTTTTGAAAAATATCCTCACTTTTGAAAAATATCCTCACTTTTGAAAAATATCCTCACTTTTGAAAAATATCCTCACTTTTGAAAAATATCCTCACTTTTGAAAAATATCCTCACTTTTGAAAAAATATCTCACTTTTGAAAAATATCCTCACTTTTTTTGAAAAATATCCTCACTTTTGAAAAATATCCTCACTTTTGAAAAATATCCTCAAAAATTTTGAAAAATATCCTCACTTTTGAAAAATATCCTCACTTTTGAAAAATATCCTCACTTTTGAAAAATATCCTCACTTTTGAAAAATATCCTCACTTTTGAAAAATATCCTCACTTTTGAAAAATATCCTCACTTTTGAAAAATATCCTCACTTTTGAAAAATATCCTCACTTTTGAAAAATATCCTCACTTTTGAAAAATATCCTCACTTTTGAAAAATATCCTTTTGAAAAATTTTTTGAAAAATATCCTCACTTTTGAAAAATATCCTCACTTTTGAAAAATTTTGAAAAATCCTCAATTTTGAAAAATATCCTCACTTTTGAAAAATATCCTCACTTTTGAAAAATATCCTCACTTTTGAAAAATATCCTCACTTTTGAAAAATATCCTCACTTTTGAAAAATATCCTCACTTTTGAAAAATATCCTCACTTTTGAAAAATATTTTTGAAAAATATCCTCACTTTTGAAAAATATCCTCACTTTTGAAAAATATCCTCACTTTTGAAAAATATCCTCACTTTTGAAAAATATCCTCACTTTTGAAAAATATCCTCACTTTTGAAAAATATCTTTTTGAAAAATATCCTCACTTTTGAAAAATATCCTCACTTTTGAAAAATATCCTCACTTTTGAAAAATATCCTCACTTTTGAAAAATATCCTTTTTGAAAAATATCCTCACTTTTGAAAAATATCCTCACTTTTGAAAAATATCCTCACTTTTGAAAAATATCCTCACTTTTGAAAAATATCCTCACTTTTTGAAAAATATCCTCACTTTTGAAAAATATCCTCACTTTTGAAAAATATCCTCACTTTTGAAAAATATCCTCACTTTTGAAAAATATCCTCACTTTTGAAAAATATCCTCACTTTTTGAAAAATATCCTCACTTTTGAAAAATATCCTCACTTTTGAAAAATATCCTCACTTTTGAAAAATATCCTCACTTTTGAAAAATATCCTCACTTTTGAAAAATATCTCACTTTTGAAAAATATCCTCACTTTTGAAAAATATCCTCACTTTTGAAAAATATCAATCAACTTTTGAAAAATATCCTCACTTTTGTAAAAATATCCTCACTTTTGAAAAATATCTCACTTTTGAAAAATATCCTCACTTTTGAAAAATATCCTCACTTTTGAAAAATATCCTCACTTTTGAAAAATATCCTCACTTTTGAAAAATATCCTCACTTTTGAAAAATATCCTCACTTTTGAAAAATATCCTCACTTTTGAAAAATATCCTCACTTTTGAAAAATATCCTCACTTTTGAAAAATATCCTCACTTTTGAAAAATATCCTCACTTTTGAAAAATATCCTCACTTTTGAAAAATATCCTCACTTTTGAAAAATATCCACTTTTGAAAAATATCTTTTGAAAAATATCCTCACTTTTGAAAAATATCCTCACTTTTGAAAAATATCCTCACTTTTGAAAAATATCCTCACTTTTGAAAAATATCCTCACTTTTGAAAAATATCCTCAAAATTTTTTGAAAAATATCCTCACTTTTGAAAAATATCCTCACTTTTGAAAAATATCCTCACTTTTGAAAAATATCCTCACTTTTGAAAAATATCCTCACTTTTGAAAAATATCCTCACTTTTGAAAAATATCCTCACTTTTGAAAAATATCCTCACTTTTGAAAAATATCCTCACTTTTGAAAAATATCCTCACTTTTGAAAAATATCCTCACTTTTGAAAATCCTCACTTTTGAAAAATATCTTTTTGAAAAATATCCTCACTTTTGAAAAATATCCTTTGAAAAATATCCTCACTTTCTAAAAATATCCTCACTTTTGAAAAATATCCTCACTTTTGAAAAATATCCTCACTTTTGAAAAATATCCTCACTTTTGAAAAATATCCTCACTTTTGAAAAATATCCTCACTTTTGAAAAATATCCTCACTTTTGAAAAATATCCTCACTTTTGAAAAATATCCTCACTTTTGAAAAATATCCTCACTTTTGTAAAATATCTACAATTTTGAAAAATATCCTCACTTTTGAAAAATATCCTCACTTTTGTAAAATATCCTCACTTTTGAAAAATATCCTCACTTTTGAAAAATATCCTCACTTTTGAAAAATATCCTCACTTTTTTTGAAAAATATCCTCACTTTTGAAAAATATCCTCACTTTTGAAAAATATCCTCACTTTTGAAAAAAATCGCTTTTGAAAAAAATCGTCAATTTTGAAAAAATACCATACTTTTGAAAAATATCCTCACTTTTGAAAAATATCCTCACTTTTGAAAAAATCGTCAATTTTGAAAAATATCCTCACTTTTGAAAAATATCCTCACTTTTGAAAAATATCGTCAATTTTGAAAAAATATCCATACTTTTGAAAAGAAAAATATCCTCACTTTTGAAAAATATCCTCACTTTTGAAAAATATCCTCACTTTTGAAAAATATCCTCACTTTATTAAAATATCCTCACTTTTGAAAAATATCTCAATTTTGAAAAATATCCTCACTTTTGAAAAATATCCTCACTTTTGAAAAATATCCTCACTTTTGAAAAATATCCTCACTTTTGAAAAATATCCTCACTTTTTAAAAATATCCTCACTTTTGAAAAATATCCTCACTTTTGAAAAATATCCTCACTTTTGAAAAATATCCTCACTTTTGAAAAATATCCTCACTTTTGAAAAATATCCTCACTTTTTGAAAAATATCCTCACTTTTGAAAAATATCCTCACTTTTGAAAAATATCCTCACTTTCTAAAAATATCCTCACTTTTGAAAAATATCCTCAATTTTGAAAAATATCCTCACTTTTGAAAAATATCCTCACTTTTGAAAAATATCCTCACTTTTGAAAAATATCCTCACTTTTGAAAAAATATCCTCACTTTTGAAAAATATCCTCACTTTTGAAAAATATCCTCACTTTTGAAAAATATCCTCACTTTTTGAAAAATATCCTCACTTTTGAAAAATATCCTCACTTTTGAAAAATATCCTCACTTTTGAAAAATATCCTCACTTTTGAAAAATATCCTCACTTTTGAAAAATATCCTCACTTTTGAAAAATATCCTCACTTTTGAAAAATATCCTCACTTTTGAAAAATATCCTCACTTTTGAAAAATATCCTCACTTTTGAAAAATATCCTCACTTTTGAAAAATATCCTCACTTTTGAAAAATATCCTCACTTTTGAAAAATATCCTCACTTTTGAAAAATATCCTCACTTTTGAAAAATATCCTCACTTTTGAAAAATATCCTCACTTTTGAAAAATATCCTCACTTTTGAAAAATATCCTCACTTTTGAAAAATATCCTCACTTTTGAAAAATATCCTCACTTTTGAAAAATATCTCACTTTTGAAAAATATCCTCACTTTTGAAAAATATCCTCACTTTTGAAAAATATCCTCACTTTTGAAAAATATCCTCACTTTTGAAAAATATCCTCACTTTTGAAAAATATCCTCACTTTTGAAAAATATCCTCACTTTTGAAAAATATCCTCACTTTTGAAAAATATCCTCACTTTGGAAAAATATCCTTTTGAAAAATATCCTTTTAAAAATATCCTCACTTTTGAAAAATATCTACAATTTTGAAAAATATCCTCACTTTTGAAAAATATCCTCACTTTAGTAAAATATCTACAATTTTGAAAAAATATCCTCACTTTGGAAAAATATCCTCACTTTTGAAAAATATCCTCACTTCTGAAAAATATCCTCACTCACTTTTAAAAATATCCTCACTTTTGAAAAATATCCTCACTTTTGAAAAATATCCTCACTTTTGAAAAATATCCTCACTTTTGAAAAATATCCTCACTTTTGAAAAATATCCTCACTTTTGAAAAATATCCTCACTTTTGAAAAATATCCTCACTTTGGAAAACATCC
>NW_026554420.1:0-12500 GCF_027596085.1 Anoplopoma fimbria | reverse complement strand
GTGCTCACAGATCAAGAACGAATGCTGTGAGAGCGGGAACAGCGGCTTTATGAAGGAGCTGCCGGAGTCAGGGCAGCGCTGATTGGTCCAGACGGAGAGTCACGTGCTCTGTGGGTGAGCTACTATTGGCTGGATCACGAACTCATTATGCTTCGTTTATATATTACTAACTATTAAGAAACAATGACTTAAGTTGAAGCGTTTAATTAATATGAATATTAATGATGTAAGTTCTTGAAAGTGAAAGGCTGCTTGAATAAATATGGAGGACTGTAACAGGATATTTTATATATATTATATATGTATGTATATTATATAATATATATTATATAATATATATATTATATAATATATATATAATATATATATAATATATACATAAATAATATATATACATATATAATATATATAAATAAATAAATGTGTATGAATACAATGACAGACAAATAAACCAAAAAATATTATTTACTATTTTGTACAGATTAAATATAAAAAGCAAAAGTATATACATGAACACAACGACAACGAAATGTAGATAAAAGTGAAAGGCTGCTTGAATAAATATGGAAGACTGTAACAGGATATTTTATATATATATATTATATATATTATATATGTATATATATTATATATATATATTATATAATATTATATATCTATGTATAATAATATATATATATAATATATGTATTATATAATATATATATATTATATATATTATATATGTATATATATTATATATATATTATATATCTATGTATAATATATATATATAATATATATATATATATATATATATATATATATATATATATATATATATATATATATATATGTATATTTTATGTACATGAGGATTTAAAAAGAGATGCAAGGCCAGACATGTGACCTTGAGTATTTCAAAATAAAAGCCTGGGTATTAGAATGAGCAAGATTTTCATATTTACAGTCTATGCAGCAAACACTGAAACCAGGGTTAAAATTACATTAATATGAATTGACAAAGTAAGTAACAGCAGAAAACTACAAATGATTTAATATTTATGCATGAAAAGCAAGAATCAAGTTCTTATTGTTTAAAGACTGTGTGATCTGACTGTGATCAGCAGCTTCAGGCCGGTGGCTCTAACATCCCACCTGATGAAGACCCTGGAGCGGCTGGTCCTTGGGCCCCTCCGCCCCCTGGTGATCTCATGTTTGGACCCTCTTCAGTTCGCCTATCAACCTGGCATCGGGGTGGATGACGCTGTCATCTACCTGCTACAAAGATGCCTTTCTCACCTGGAAAAGGCTGGAAGCACTGTGAGAGTCATGTTCTTCGACTTCTCCAGTGCCTTCAACACCATCCAGCCTTTGCTTCTGAGGGACAAGCTGGAGCAGACCGGGGTGGACCACCACCTCACTGTGGATACTGGACTACCTCACCAACCGTCCACAGTATGTGAGGATAAGGGAGTGTGAGTCAGACCTGGTGTCCTGCAGCACGGGGGCCCCACAAGGAACCGTTCTGGCTCCATTCCTCTTCTCCATCTACACATCAGACTTCAAACATAACTCTGATACCTGCCACCTGCAAAAGTTCTCTGACGACTCTGCAATCGTCGGCCTCATCTCTCGCCGGTGATGAGAGGGAATACAGAGAACTGAACCAGGACTTCATAGGATGGTGCCGGCGGAACCGCCTCCAGATCAACTCTGGTAAAACCAAAGAGCTGGTGGTGGACTTCCGCCGGGTAAACACTGTCCTCCAGAACCAGTGAACATCCAGGGACAGGACATTGAGATTGTGAAATCTTATAAGTACCTGGGTGTTCACCTGAACAATAAACTGGACTGGACAAATCACACAAATGCACTGTACAAAAGGGTCAGAGCAGACTCTATCTGCTGAGGAGACTGAGGTCCTCAGGAGTGCAGGGAGACCTCCTGAAGACCTTTTTCAACTCCGTGGTGGCATCAGCCATCTTCTATGCAGTGGTCTGCTGGAGCAGCCGACAAGAAGAGACTGAACAAGCTTGTCCAGCAGTGTGCTGGGGTGTCCACTGGATACGGTGGAGGTGGTGGGAGACAGGAGGGTGATGGCCAAGCTATCATCCCTGATGAACAACACCTCCCACCCCATGCAGGACACTCTGGCAGCTCTGTGCAGCTCCTTCAGCCACCGGCTGCTTCACCCCCGGTGTGTGAAGGAGAGGTACTGCAGGTCCTTCCTTCCTGCTGCTGTCAGGCTGCACAACCAACTCTGCTCCCAGCAGACCACATGACCACAGGACAATAATGGACAATAATGACAATAATAACCTGTGCAATACACTACACCGTGCAATAATAGTTAAGAAAGTTTAAAATAGTTAAAATAGTTGTTTTTTTTCTCTGTCTGTAAATATAATATTTCAGTTATTGTTGTTTTTTTCTACTGTTTTTTTATTGCTTATTTATAATACTTGTTTTATTTTATTTTTTATTTCTTTATTTTTTATTCTTCGCTTGTCTTCTTCTGCTATGTCTCTTGTGTGCACTTTACTCTGCGCTGTTGTAAGTCTGCAAATTTCCCCGCTGCGGGACTAATAAAGGATTATCTTATCTTATCTTATCTTATCTTTATTGTGACTGGTTATTGTGACTGTTTATTGTGTGACTGGTAATTGTGTGACTGTTTAGTGTGTGACTGTTTAGTGTGTGACTGGTAATTGTGTGACTGTTTAGTGTGTGACTGTTTAGTGTGTGACTGGTTAGTGTGTGACTGGTTATTGTGTGACTGTTTAGTGTGTGACTGTTTATTGTGTGACTGTTTAGTGTGTGACTGGTTATTGTGTGACTGGTTACTGTTTAGTGTGTGACTGTTTATTGTGTGACTGTTTAGTGTGTGACTGGTTATTGTGTGACTGTTTAGTGTGTGACTGTTTATTGTGTGACTGTTTAGTGTGTGACTGGTTATTGTGTGACTGTTTAGTGTGTGACTGTTTATTGTGTGACTGTTTATTGTGTGACTGTTTATTGTGTCACTGTTTAGTGTGTCACTGTTTAGTGTGTGACTGGTTAGTGTGTGACTGGTTATTGTGTCACTGTTTAGTGTGTGACTGGTTAGTGTGTGACTGGTTATTGTGGTTCTCTGCAGTAATATGAATCATGTGTGTTTGCTGTTTCTATCTTTGTGTTTTATATGTTTGAACAAATGTCTCAATAAAGTTATTGGGGAAAAACAAACAAAAAAAAAAAAAATACCTCTACCCGGCATGCATTGCGCGGTGATCGCAGGTTAACGAACCTATTTACTACATCCGGGTGCTCCGGTCACCGGGATTCTACCGGGACGGCTCCTCGAGCTCCCGGACGGCTCATCCTCCTCTAGAGCCGGCCAGTCCTCCGGTACACCGGTACCGGGAACACGTCATAGTGACGTCACTGCACCGCGACAAACCATGAAAACATTAAATAAAGATAATACAATTAAATAAAGATAATTAAATACAGATAATACAATTAAATGAAGATAATGAAACATTAATAAAAAAATTAAATAAAGATAATGTTGCTGTTCACCACCATGTATTTCTGAATAACACAACTAGTAGATAAAACCATTAGTTACTAAAATAAAAACTCATTCTAATACGTATAGGCTTTTATTTTGAAATACTCAGGGTCACCTGTCTGGCCTTGCATCTCTTTTTAAATGTACATAAAATATACATATATATAATATATATATATTATATAAAATATAATATATATTATATATTATATATATATAAATATAAAATATCCTGTTAGTCTTCCATATTTATTCAAGCAGCCTTTCACTTTTATCGACATTTCGTTGTCGTTTTTTGTATTTTTGTGTTCATGTATATACTTTTTTTTATATTTAATCTGTACAAAATAGTAAATAATATTTTTTGGTTTATTTGTCGGTTTTTGTTTCTGTCATTGTATTCATACACATTTATGGCCAATAAAGCTGAAATTATCACAAAACTGTTCAAATCACACAATAAACAGTCAATTAGTTTGTTTCTGCACTATACTTTTGCTCTGGTTTATGCTTTAAGATGCTTGTTTAAGAAAGGAGATGCACTGATGACTTCTGGTGACTAGTAGTTCTCTTGAATACCTATGTTGAACACACTTCCTGTAAGTCGCTTTGGATAAAAGCATCTGCTGAATGACTGTAATGTAATACAATATATAGTAATGTAATATACAGTAATTTAATGTGCAGTTTGTAATATAGAGTAATGTTATATACAGTAATGTAATATGTAGTAATTCATGAGGAACTCGTGTCTTAGAGGAGGTGGGCGGCTCTGAAAAGAGCCTTTGAGGTGGAGGTCTTCCAGCAGCAGCTTCACTTGGAGCTGGTGTACTTGGTCACGGCCTTGGTGCCCTCAGACACGGCGTGCTTGGCCAGCTCGCCGGGCAGGAGGAGACGGACGGCGGTCTGGATCTCCCTGGAGGTGATGGTGGAGCGCTTGTTGTAGTGAGCCAGACGGGAGGCCTCACCGGCGATGCGCTCAAAGATGTCGCTCACGAAGCAGTTCATGATGCCCATGGCCTTGGAGGAGATGCCGGTGTCGGGGTGGACCTGCTTCAGCACCTTGTACACGTAGATGGCGTAGCTCTCTTTCCTGGACTTTCTCCTCTTCTTGCCGGTCTTGGTGGCCTTAGACGCGGCTTTCTTTGAGCCCTTCTTGGGCGCTTTCACGACTTCAGCAGGCATGATTCTCTCTGTTTAGGTTTCAATCAAAACTGATAACTTACCTCCGTGCTGGCCGCTCTATTTATACGCGCCTTATGCAAATGAGACTGTGCTGTTGCTCGCACACGATTGGCTGAGCTTTGTGACTTAGACTGAATGTGCGCATACGCAGAGTCACCGTCCTGAATATATATATATATATTCATATATATATATTCATATATATATATATATATATATTCATATATATATATTCATATATATATATTCATATATATATATATGAATATATATATATGAATATATATATATGAATATATATATATATATATATATATATATATATATATATATATATATATTTATAATATATCATATATAATGATTAATGCTCAAACATCACCAACATATTAACATTACATGATTATATTATATTACATTAATTAATGATTAATGCTCAAACATCACCAACATATTAACATTACATGATTATATTATATCACATTAATTAATGATTAATGCTGTAAACATCACCAACATTATATGATTATATTATATTACATTAATTAATGATTAATGCTCAAACATCACCGACATATTAACATTATATGATTATATTATATTACATTAATTAATGATTAATGCTCAAACATCACCGACACATTAACATTATATGATTATATTATATTACATTAATTAATGATTAATGCTCAAACACAATAGTTTTGGATTATATATCCAATTTTTCCTACTGTAAGTTTAATAAAAGCACAGATTGCAGATATTACAAAAGGAGTGCATTCACAATAAAGGTCAAGGGACGATGTGAATCTCTTTGCTATATTAAAGTTATATAACATACTGTATTTCTGTTTATTTCTCACTAGCGACACGTCTCATCTGCACATTGTTGGAAAATATTACCGTAAATATAACAGGAAGGTGGATCCTTTAATTACACACGTGGACAAAATTTTTGGAACCCTTCCGTTAAAGAAAGAAAAACCCACAATGGTCACTGAAATAACTTGAAACTGACAAAAGTAATAATAAATAAAAATTTACTGAAAATTAACTAATGAAAATCAGACATTGCTTTTGAATTGTGGTTCAACAGAATCATTTTAAAAAACAAACTAATGAAAATGGCCTGGACAAAAATGATGGTACCTGTAGGAGCCGCATTTAATGATTTGAGTGACTCACTAATATTTTGTTGCACAGGTGCTGATGGTGCTTTAAATAGGCCACGGAAGTGCATGACGGGGAAGGCTCAAGCAGATACAGTTATTGACTGTCTGTTTGTGAACTGTGCAACTTGATATATATGCATCCTTAATTTGTTATATTTTATTTACAATAAATGACGGCCAAAGGACGGCCTTGGACAGTCAAACTCTTACTCTTTTTTGGAACAAACTGCTGTCAAACAATGCCATCACCAGCTTTCTGTGTGGCAAAAGGACCGGGATCTTGGGGTTATAGGAAAAACCCAGGTTTTTTCGCCATTATTTAACTTAATATTTTGTTGCACAAGCTTTTGAGGCAATCACTGCAATCAAGCGATTTCTGTAACTCTCAATGAGACTTCTGCACCTGTCAGCAGGTATTCTGGCCCACTCCTCGTGAGCACACTGCTCCAGCTGTCTCAGGTTTGAAGGATGCCTTCTCCAGACTGCATGTTTCAGCTCCTTCCACAGATGTTCAATAGCATTTAGATCAGGGCTCATAGAAGGCCACTTCAGAATAGTCCAATGTTTTGCTCTGAGCCATTCTTGGGTGTTTTTAGCTGTGTGTTTTGGGTCATTATCCTGTTGGAGGACCCATGACCTGCGACTGAGACCGAGCTTTCTGACACTGGGCAGCACATTCGCTCCAGAATGCCTTGAGATTTCATTGTACCCTGCACAGATACTCAAGACACCCTGTGCCAGATGTAGCAAAGCAGCCCCAGAACATAACCGAGCCTCCTCCATGTTTCACAGTAGGTACAGTGTTCTTTTCTTTGTATGCTTCATTTTTGCGTCTGTGAACATAGAGCTGATGTGACTTGCCAAAAAGCTCCAGTTTTGTCTCATCTGTCCAAAGGACATTCTCCCAGAAGCTTTGTGGCTTGTCAATATGCATTTTGGCAAATTCCAGTCTCGCTTTTTTATGATTTGCTTTCAACAGTGGTGTCCTCCTCGGTCGTCTTCCATGAAGTCCACTTTGGCTCAAACAGCGACGGATGGTGCGATCTGACACTGATGGACCTTGACCTTGGAGTTCACCTCTAATCTCTTTGGAAGTTGTTCTGGGCTCTTTGGTTACCATTCGTATTATCCGTCTCTTCATTTTGTCATCAACTTTCCTCCTGCGGCCACGTCCAGGGAGGTTGGCTACAGTCCCGTGGACCTTAAACTTCTGAATAATATGTGAAACTGTAGTCAGGAACATCAAGCTGCTGGAGATGGTCTTACAGCCTTTACCTTTAACATGCTTGTCTATAATTGTCTTTCTAATCTCCTGAGACAACTCTCTCCTTAGCTTTCTGTGGTCCATGTTCTGTGTGGTACAAACCATGATACCAAACAGAAAACAGTGACTACTTTTCACCCTTTAAACCGGCAGACTGATTACAAGTTTGAAGACACCTGTGATGCTAATTAGAGGACACACCTTAGTTTAACATGTCCCTATGGTCTAATTATTTTCAATCTTTTCTAGGGGTACCATCATTTTTGTCCAGGCCATTTTCATTAGTTTGTTTTTTAAAATGATTCTGTTGAACCACAATTCAAAAGCAATGTCTGTTTTTTTAGTTAATTTTCAAATCACAAATTTTATTTATTTTGCTTTAGTCAGTTTCACAATTTCAGTGACCATTGTGACATTTCTGTCTTTGCAAGGGTAACCAACAATTTTGTCCATAGTAAAATGAAAAGATCAAAAAATATTATAAATAAGTATTAAAATTGAGAAAAGATATTTTAAATAAGTAAAATAGATAAAAGTTTTGGTCCTGAATAACTAAACCGTATTATCCAAATTAAAAAGAATAAATTGGGTTGAATATTTATATTATTAAAGTTTTTTGGATGATAAATTATAATATTTGGGACATTCTAACATCTGTAACAACTGCAGTCAAATCCAGGGCAAAAGTTTTGGTCCTATTATTATTTATATATTTTTAAAAATAGTTTTATATTCTCAGATTGAGATCTAATTTTTCGGTTTCAAAACATTTTTTTTTCAAGACCAAGACTTCTGGAAAAAGTCTGTTTATCTATTATTATTATTATTATTATTATTATTATTATTATTATTATTATTATTATTATTATTATTATTATTATTATATACTAGGTGAAGTTACAAATAAGGTAATCATTTGAAATACTGAGAAAAAACATAAGATAAAATGATACTTAACTGAGTAGAATAAATCATTAAAAACAGCAGGGATAAAACAAAAGTAAAAATTGTTGCTTATTGTTAATTATAGGTTCAGATCATTTTTATACATATCATAAATATATATTAAAGAAAATTATATATTGGTTTTATATATATTTGGCATTTCATGGACTTTAAATTCATATTTTTTATAGAAGCAGATAAAGACATGTATTCTTAAGAATTGTTGAGAAATAGAAAACTAGTTTTCCCGTGAAAAAAAAATACTAAAAATGTGTATGCCATCATGAGTAACCTCTTCACACAATACAAATACTTATTCAGTCAATTCCTTTGTAAATAATTTGCATTAATGATCAATATCAGCCATAAAGTGTAATTTAATTCCAAAAATGACCATTATTTAGTATTAGTCGTATTTGGCTATTTAGAGACATGAACACACAATTCAAACAGAATTATAATTATAGTTTCTTGCTTCTTTCTTTTTCATAAACTTCAGCAACACATTACTTCTATCTTTCAGTTTATTGTATAATCACAAATTTTGCCTGAGAGGGCTTTAAATCTGTAACCATGAGACCTCCTCTGTCCTTACACCCTCACCTCCTCTGTCCTTAGACCCTCACCTCCTCTGTCCTTACACCCTCACCTCCTCTGTCCTTAGACCCTCACATCCTCTGTCCTTAGACCCTCACATCCTCTGTCCTTATACCCTCACATCCTCTGTCCTTAGACCCTCACATCCTCTGTCCTTACACCCTCACCTCCTCTGTCCTTAGACCCTCACCTCCTCTGTCCTTAGACCCTCACCTCCTCTGTCCTTACACCCTCACATCCTCTGTCCTTACACCCTCACATCCTCTGTCCTTACACCCTCACATCCTCTGTCCTTACACCCTCACATCCTCTGTCCTTACACCTCACATCCTCTGTCCTTACACCCTCACCTCCTCTGTCCTTAGACCCTCACATCCTCTGTCCTTACACCCTCACCTCCTCTGTCCTTACACCCTCACCTCCTCTGTCCTTAGACCCTCACATCCTCTGTCCTTACACCCTCACCTCCTCTGTCCTTACACCCTCACCTCCTCTGTCCTTAGACCCTCACATCCTCTGTCCTTAGACCCTCACATCCTCTGTCCTTACACCCTCACCTCCTCTGTCCTTACACCCTCACCTCCTCTGTCCTTAGACCCTCACCTCCTCTGTCCTTAGACCCTCACCTCCTCTGTCCTTACACCCTCACCTCCTCTGTCCTTACACCCTCACCTCCTCTGTCCTTACACCCTCACATCCTCTGTCCTTAGACCCTCACATCCTCTGTCCTTAGACCCTCACATCCTCTGTCCTTACACAAAAACAAAACAATTAAGACTACTTATAACAGCAGCAATTATCATAGTAGAATTATGTGAAATATTGTGAAATAGGGATAATAATGTGATTATTATCTGGAATAACGTGTAATATTACTTTACTGCAACGGTGATATAACATGTCGGTGGCAATATGTTTCTCCTTTTCTTGTATTATATATAAATATACATATATATGATTCTATTACCTCATAGGTTTATGAGTATCATTAATGATACAAGAGATTATTAAAGTAACGTGCAGTCTTACTGTTTTATAAAGAATGTAAAGTGAACCTTTGAATAAACTACAACATGAGGATCTCTGGTTCTTAGACGGAGTGAGTGGCTCTTAAAAGAGCCGTTGTTTGTGAGGTGGAGTCCCGGTGTTCAGCCTCCGAACCCGTACAGGGTGCGGCCCTGTCTCTTCAGGGCGTACACCACATCCATGGCGGTCACCGTCTTCCTCTTGGCGTGCTCGGTGTAGGTGACGGCGTCACGGATCACGTTCTCCAGGAACACCTTCAGCACACCGCGGGTCTCCTCGTAGATCAGACCGGAGATACGCTTCACTCCGCCGCGGCGAGCCAGACGACGGATGGCGGGTTTGGTGATTCCCTGGATGTTATCACGGAGAACTTTACGGTGACGCTTAGCGCCTCCTTTACCGAGTCCTTTCCCGCCCTTTCCTCTGCCGCTCATTGTTAGACTGTTAGGTTTGGATCGTTAAGAACGAATGAGGGGAGAGAAGAACGAGCCTCTGTATTTAAAGCTCCTCTGCGGACGTAATAGAGGACTGACGGCGCTCGTTCATTGGAGAGACTCAGCAGCTCTGCCTGCATTTAGATATAAATAGTGATTCTATAACATATTCTCTTTTTAGTTATTTTATATAAAAATTTAGAAACATTTTCACATCATAAAAAGATGTAAATTCAATTCTCCACAAATATATAGATAAACTCTATAAATAAATCTTCATAAACATGAAGGGCTGTTCATAAAGAGCAGGAAGAACAAGTGAACATTAATACCTTACATGTAAAGTTAAAGTGAGCAGCATGTAAAACAAGACATGGTATTATTAAGACAAGTTAACATTATTGATTTCATATCAGGAATTCAAGCTCTCTGTGTTTGGTATTGGTGACGTTTCTGTTGTCATGTGACTGTCGTGTGTCACAAACACAAACAATTTCATACTTCAGTTGATCAACTATTCAAATCTAATCCAAATATCTGAATCCAGTAACTGTATTTCTTCGTGACTAGTACAGGTACCGGTATATCTGCACTACTAGTATTTGTACTAGTATTTCTACCTCTTGTTGATACAGGGATTGACCCACTCAGACCCCGTCTTCACCAAACACTGAGCACAATAAACCAACCCGAGCCATAAAACCATCACCAAAACCAAAAGTATATTTATTTATATTTACAAAGCAGAAGATAGAGCTCTCTATTACAATAAGCAGAGGACGAGATGGTTGCTTTAGCAGTTGATCTGAACAGACTAATGTTAGTGCCATGGACCTGGTCTGATGGAAGAGTGTGTCCTGCAGAAACAACACATCAACCTGTTTTTGGGTAGAGACTTCAGATATCAGAGCCCTTTTGTTCCTATCCCTCCCACTTCATGTTTAAAGACCCGATTTTAAGGCTCTGCATGGAGAAGTCAGAGGAGAAACCGAAGAAAACCCTGTGAGATACATGATCATTTACGATATTCTAAGACTTGAAATATGTATTTTGAGTCGTGTGAAGAGGGGTCAGCCCAGACCTGTAGGAGGTCTCACCTTAACGTATTCATCACCTTCTGTTTTGTAGAACAGACGTGTATTGAGCCAATGCAAATCACTTCTACAGAACCATCAGACCCAGTCGCTCTCCACAGGCTGCATGGCCCAGTGCATGACTGGTTGCCCCGTCGCTCAGAGGTCCCTGCAGCCGATCCACCCGGTCACAGCTTCTTTCTGTCCTGACCCCTCAGTGGAGGAATGAACTCCCCACTGACCTCAGGACAGCATAGTCACTGCCCATCTTTAACCTCACCTCTTCAAGAAGTACTACCCTGAGCCTTCCTCGTAGCACTTATTGTATTCGTATTAGTTGTTGCACTTACTGTATTCGTATCAGCTCGCTGCACTTATTGAATTCGTATTCGTTTACTGCACTTATCCTATTCGTATTAGTCTGTTGCAATTATTGTTTTCGTAGTAATCTGCCTCTGCACTATACTTTTGCTCTGGTTTATGCTTTAAGATGCTTGTTTAAGAAAGGAGATGCACTTATGACTTCTGGTGACTAGTAGTTCTCTTGAATACCTATGTTGAATACACTTCCTGTAAGTCGCTTTGGATAAAAGCGTCTGCTACATGACTGTAATGTAATGTAATGATGGGAAACGCCTGCTGCCTCCTGATCAGAGAGCTGATTGGCTCTTAGTTGAGACAACAAACACCACGTTTTGTAGAAAATTCTTATTTTCTGTGTAAATGTAAGATTTGACGCTAGATTGTTGGCTAGTGGACTCACGTTGTGCAATGATGAGGCTGATAATGATAATGATAATGATAATAATAATAATAATAATAATAATAATAATGATGATGATGATGATGATGATGATGATGATGATGATGATGATGATGATGATGATGATAATAATAATAATAATAATAATAATAATAATAATAATAATAATAATAATATAAGATAAGATAAGATAATCCTTTATTCGTCCCGCAGCGGGAAATTTGCAGGCTTACAGCAGCATAGAGTAAAGTGCACACAAGAGACATAGTAAAAGAAAGACAAGATAAAAATCAAAAAATCAAAATCAAAAAACAAGTATTATAAATAAGCAATAAAAAACAGTAGAAAAACAACAATAACTGAAATATTATATTTACAGACAGAAAAAACTATTTTAACTAATAATAATGATAATAACAACAACAACAATAATAATTCAATTCAATTCAATTCAGTTTATTTTGTATAGCCCAGAATCACAAATTACAAATTAGCCTCAGAGGGCT
>NW_026554419.1:0-8905 GCF_027596085.1 Anoplopoma fimbria | reverse complement strand
ATTATTCTTAGAATAGTGTTCCAGTTGTTTAATACAACATTTTGTGTCGGTTGTATTTTTTCACAGATGTTCTTGTCATTTCAAATGCAGTCCTGTAACGTTCTTCTGCAGTCACTTCATTTTCCCATTGATGGAGTTGAACCTGACAGCAGCAGGTAGCTGCTATTGGACTCATGCTAACTTTGTGGAGACAGACATGGGATCAGATTACACTGACAGACTGGACATTATTCAATGTAACAACATTTTTTCTCCCTTCACCTGCATATGAAAGAAAAACAAAGATTTAAAGTCTGCAGGTACAAGAGAGAGTGCAGAGAGTTATTGTTTCATGTGAAACACAGTGAGATAAGATCAGCTGAACCACTGATGTGAAGAGCAAATATTCATCAAAACAGGAAGCAAAAAGTAAATATTATGTGTCCTATCATAATAATATTTTGTCATATTTGTGTCATGACAGACTTTCTGGCTGTCGACTCGAAGAGACTCACTGTGAAGTCGTGGTCTCAGCTCTGAAGTCCAACCCGTCCCATCTGAGAGAGCTCGACCTGAGTTACAAGCACCTGCAGGATTTGGGAGTGGAGCAGCTGTCTGCTGGACTGGAGAGTCCACACTGTAGACTGGAGACGCTGAGGTCAGTTCATTGACTGTAAGTTTTCAGGATTTGACTGAAAACAAATGCTGAATATTTGTTGAAGTTACAGGAAGTAGAGAAATGAAGTGATTAAAAGAAGAATGTTTAGCTTCCACAGACTCACATTGTGGTCCATCAGTCAGTGAAGGTGATGTCAGTCCTGATGAGGCTGTAGAATGTGTGAGGGAGATCTTTTTCATATCAGAAAGTGGTGAGGGTGATCCAGCCGACTCCTGCTCCACGTATCCTATCGGCGGTCTGGCAGACTCCCTCTTCATGTGTCTTGTCGGTGGTAAAGCCGACTCCAGCTCCAGGGATCCTGTCGTCGGTCTGGCTGACTCCAGCGGCACGTGTCCTGTCGGCCAAGTGGCTTGAGCTCAAGCCCCCAGAGCCCCAGTTGCCAGATCTCCAACCTCCAGAGCCCCAGTTGCCAGATCTCCAACTTTGAGATGAGCTTCGGCTATCTGGTCGTCTTCATGTCCGTTCTCTGGAGCAACTCCGTCAGCCCGGATGTCCTAATCTGTGTTGACATCAGTAGGTGTATGAATGTTGTGGTGACACGTCTGTAGAAGGCTGACATGATGATGATCCACAATAACCCAATGACAAAGAGAAAAGCTCATTAATTAGGACATGGTCATGTTGAGCTACACATTTAAAACCTGAACACATCTGATTGGATCATAAATGGATTTTTATCTTAATCATTTATTATTTATTCAGGTTGAGGGACTGCTGGATGTCAGAGATCAGCTGTTCTTCTCTGGCCTCAGCTCTGAAGTCCAACACCTCCCATCTGAGAGAGCTGGATCTGAGTGTAAACAACCTGCAGGATTCAGGAGTGAAGCGGCTGTCTACTGGACTGGAGAGTCCACACTGTAGACTGGAGACTCTGAGGTCAGACACCATTCTTTACTTCTGTTCTATAATATGATGTGAAAGTTGTGTTGACACTAAACCACAGACATCAGGTTGATATTCTTCTGATCCACACTGTGGATGAGGTGGAATAGTCCACAAAGTGATGTCCTATGTCCTTTCCTCACCACTTCTCCTTGACCTTGATGGAAAACTTAATAAGGTCAAGAAAAGATGTGAAGGAGAGTTTATAAGGACCTAGGAAAAGTCGACAGCGGTGCTCAGAGAATCCCACTGCATTTACACCATGGACTGTTTATAAGAGGTGGACGTAGTCATCGTAATGTCACTGATTGGTTTGTGGTCTGCTGTTTTGAAGCCTTGAGTTCTGCGATTATATTGTGTGACTATATTTGGACTGAGGAGGAGTGACGCCATAAAAATACCTGTATACGTCTCTTGTAGAGACCTGTCAATCACTGTGTAGCCCCGCCCTAAAGCATACCTTTTTTTATGGTTTTATTTGACTCTAAATTGTAGATTTACTAAATGAACATCATGCTGTTTTGAAGAAGACTTGAAACTAGAGATTGAGACCATAAACTCATGTTTACAATGTTTACTGAGGGAATAAATCAAGAGAGAAGTAGAGTCATTTTCTCATAGACCTCCCCCAGTCGCCCCCTGATGGACAGTAGAGAAATGCACGTTTTAAGACACTTTCGCATTGCTTCACTTGCAAGAACTGTCAGTCTGACTTACACTTGACTACAGATGTTTGTTTTTTAACACAACTTTATTTATAACACATACAAAAATGAGTTCAGTGACTTGCTGTACAATTGAAGTAAGGATTCTTGTCCAACACAAAATCACTCTCCTAAGAGGATGTTTTCAATGTGTCAATAGTGAACAATTAAACAGAGACCGTGGACGTGGATTTAAACGTTGCTGCTGAAAGTTTGTGGCACAGTTATGTGACGTCATTGTCTCCTTTCCTTTCATAAAGGAAGGTCCAGTGTTCCCTATGCTAAAGGAGATGAGAAAGGAAGCACTGAAGCACCTTTCCTTAGCATTTATAGAATTGGACCAGCTTACTGAGATCAAACAGACTATTTGACGTTGTCTAGTCCATTGACTGTGGCAAAGCAGTGTTGAGCCACACATTTAAAACAAGAAGAATACAACACTGGAGGATTCACTCTGAACCACTGCAACACTTGATTTTCATCTTTTATTCCCCATCAAGTTTATTCTAATACATGATAATAATAAAAACTACAGACCATCTTATGATGGGATCACACCAGTTGTGAAGCTAAATCAGATCAGGGGCTTAAAGTGGAGGGGCCAATGACTCCTTTCCTACCTCCTCCCCCCTACTTCCTGTCCCCTTGCTCTGACCACACCCATCTTTACTTGGATCTCAACTACACACCTGTTAAGTTCTGTGACTGCATCTCACATGGTGAAGACTCTATGGCAGAGACTAAATCTGTCCACAGACAGACAGACAGACAGACAGACAGAAGTATTAACACCTGGTAACGTCCTCAACCCTCCTCTGTGGTAGTTCCTGCTAGAGTCGCTGTCTCCAGGACCACATGTTGCCATGGTGACACACACACAGACTCACAAGGTGAAGACAACACCAGCGTCTCCATCATGGCTGGTAACAATGAACAGTGACGATCAACAGGGACCGAGATGTAGGACACTGACTCAGAGGTGGAAGGATAAAGGAAGCTTTACTGACTGGACGCAGAGAATGAAGATGGATGTGTGGGGGGGATCCGGTTGGTGGCGGCAGAGGTAGAGGGGAGCTGGTGACAGTGAAACCAGGCAGAGCGAGGGATGAGAGCGTGGACAGTGATCCTGTGGCTCAGAGAAATACACTAGAAGAGAATCAGAACAAACACGACTCAAGCGGCCTGAGACGTGAAACTTCCTCTATTACTGAGTCATGGATCTGGAGATGAGAGGATGAAGAACCGGGTGGATCTACTGCAGAGATGAGAAGGTGATGGACTGCAGGTGTGTGGCTTTGAGCAGGTGAGGAGGCAGGACAGCAATCAGGGAGCCGCCCACAACACAGAGCCTGAGAGAGAAACAGACAGGAGGACAGAAGACAGGAGACAAAGAGAAGACACAAGAAACACAAGAACGACTGGAGACACGGCCGTGACCCCGACATCAATATATAAAGAATCTCTATTTCAACAAATATCCAACATGTTTATGAATCTATATGATGTTTATACTGACTGAATAGTTTAAACTGAAGATGCTTTGATTTTATGACTCCACTATTATGAAATAAATATTGTTCATATTGTTCCACTTATTTAACATCTTTGAAACTTTGGACCTTGAGTTGAATCTTCAATCAGTTTCTCTGTGTTTTTAAGTTTAAGAGGTGGAGTCACTACGTCTTTATTGAAGTTGCAGCACGTTGTCATTAATATTAATGAGAGCTTTTTTTCACTGTTTGTATTTTACAGTTTTTAACCGACATCTTGATTTAAAGAAGGAACGTTGTCGTCTAAAGTTACATCATTTATTCTTTATCCAGGTTGAGAAACTGCGGTTTGTCAGAGATCAGCTGTTCTTCTCTGGCTTCAGCTCTGAAGTCCAACCCTCCCATCTGAGAGATATTGAGCTGAGTAACAACAACCTGGAGGATTCAGGAGTGAAGCTGTTGTCTGCTGAACTGGCGAGTCCACTCTGTAGACTGGAGACTCTGTGGTCAGTTCCTTGTCTCTCTGTTACTATTTACTGTTTATTGTAGATCTTACGTACAAACATAACTTACATCCATAAAGTTGAAAATTTAATTTATTCATATTCAATGTTTCTTAAACTAAATTTAATCTGCAGTCACAAAAGACTTGTCTTTGTTAGTTGATAGAGTAAAGTAATGTTTATAATTTTGGTAAATGGTCACATCTGTATACAGAAGATTCTCTGAACTAATATTGGTTTTAAATTGATAAAGTTTACTGAATGAAGTAGAAATATTTATTTGGTTTCTGTTCATTAAAATGTGTTTTCACAAATAACATTTAATCATTGATATTTATCTTTAAGGACACACAAACACATAGAGGCACACAGAGATCAAGTCATATTTCCAAATGCAGTTTTTCAAAGGATCAATATAGTATTGATCTTCTAGTTCCAGACTTGACTGAGATCAGCAGCATGTAATTAATCTGTGTTGACATCAGTAGGTGTATGAATGTTGTGGTGACATCTGGATGATGTCTGTAGAAGGCTGACATGATGATGATCCACAAAGAGAAAAGATCATTGATACATAGTCATGTTGAGCTACACATTTAAAGCCTGATCACATATGATTGGATCATAAATTGATTTCTATCTTCTTCATTTATTCTTCATTCAGGCTGAGAAACTGCGGTTTGTCAGAGATCAGCTGTTCTTCTCTGGCCTCAGCTCTGAAGTCCAACCCCTCCCATCTGAGAGAGCTGGATCTGAGAGAAAACAACCTGCAGGATTCAGATGTGAAGCTGCTGTCTGCTGGACTGCAGAGTCCACACTGCAGACTGGAGACTCTGAGGTCAGTAGAGGGTTTTAGTCTGTCCATGCTGGTTTCAGCAGTATTGTACTAAACACATAGAGGTCAATGTGTTACTCCAATGGGGGATCCCTCCATCTCCCCCTTCCACTGTGGCTCCAACCATCCTGTACAAGTTGCAGTTGCAGCAACGCAAATAACAACCCTCACAGCCAAATTAACAGAGGTACTACTGGTAATCATGCGCTGGGTTTCTGCAGTGTTGGGTAGGAACTGTACCATCGCCCACCTAGCCTACCACAACAAATCACTGATTTTACCCACTAAGATCAGTTTCTTATTTTTTTCATCCCATATTTTCATCTCTTTACATTAAGTTGCAATGTTTTTTTTCAGACAGCGAAATGGGTAGTTTGTTGTGTTTGCGGTGAAGGCATTGAATCAGTTTTTGTCAGGACTCTGATGCTGGCTAACTCAAAGATCATACAGTTAATTAAAACTTGTTCCATCACTCTTTATCTCGACAGGATGGACGACAAGTTGATCACAGCTGACAAACACACAAAATGTGAGTATTGTAATCGGTGTCCTCCATCGATCAAACTATTGTACATTAAAGTCTGATCTTAAAATGAGCATGTCCTCATGTACAACAAACATTTTTTTCAATTCCCTTTTTTTGTGGAGCTGTTAACATCCCATCTGGAGAATATTCAAGCATTTTGGATTCAATTTTCCCTCTTTCACTTCTTCTCTCCATCAGATGCCGAACCGAATGTGAAAGAAAATGTGGCTAAGGACAACAAATAGGTGAGAGAGGAGCAGTTGTACAGTGTGAAGTCATCTAGTAAAAACATAGAATGACTTTACTCTGACATTTATCAAGGATCCATCTCTGAGACATTTATTGAATGCATTAGGCTGCATTAATACATCAGCTCTATTGATACCACCTGGTGGTTTGTTTCCTATTGCATTATAATATAACCAGTCGCTTTTGTAATAATCATCTTAACTGGAGTTCAACTGCATCCCATTTAATGGTGTGCAGTGAAGATCTTTATAATATCAATTATTTTCCTAAACTTGGACATCTCAGTGTTGAACTTGGCCTCTGAGCTCTCGATGTGTTGCTGTTGCGTTAATAAATCAGGAGCGAAATACAGACAGATTGTGTTTTCAAAGAGTATTGACCATTTAGTACTTTAAGTAAGTTGGCATTTCTATTAAAATAACCAACAGTGCCTTTCCTAATTCCAGGCGACATCCTTGTCACCTGAGCAGACTACTGAATGTTCATACAGGTGATCATATCAACACTACTACAACTTCTTTAACGGTTTTGATTCTAAACAAGAGTCTGTTGTTAGTTAGTCAAAGCTCAACACTCAATGTAAATAAAGCAATACATTCTATTTCAAAAGGTATGCAGCAACCCTGATGAGACATTAGTAATGAAGTTCTCATTAACGCAGGTTCTGCCCTCTTAAATAGATACCGTGTTATCAGTAAAGTCCAAACCAAACCCATGTTTTGATTTGAACAGGTTGGTCATTGGGCGAAGGCAAGGTACACCCTGGACAGGTCGCCAGACTATCGCAGGGCTGACATATAGAGACAAACAACCATTCACGCTCACATCCACACCTACGGGCAATTTAGAGTTTTTAATTAACCTAAGCTGCATGTCTTTGGACTGTGGGAGGAAGCCAGAGAATCCGGAGAGAAACCATGCTGACACAGGGAGAACATGCAAACTCCACACGGAAGGCCGTCTAGCCTGGGAATTAAACTCAGGCCCCTCTTTGCTGTGAGGCGACAGTGCTAACCACCACACCACCGTGCAGCCCCCATTGTTGAACCGTGATCCAATTAATTACACAGCTTTACCAACACAGTGTGAAATAAAGTTTTACTGATGATCGTTTTCCTCCAATATTAGGTAAAATATGAGATCAGGACATAATTTATGCTTTTCTAGTCTCTGATCTCTGATAATGTTACATTGTAAACAACCAATCTGTGTTTAAATCAACAGGAGAAGAGCTAGTAACGTTAGCAACACCGTTAACGGCTAACAGGAGGAGAGCTAGTAACGCACCACTAACGGCTAACAAACGGAGGCTGTGTTCAGTTACATTATGATGCGTTCAGCTCTGTTCTGTGACAATGATGACGTTATCATGTGTTCACGTGTAATCTGGTAAAATGTAGTGTTGGTGATAAACGAATAAATCCAGTAGTTTGAAGGAGATGTTTTCACATTAATATAGAATAGATATTAGAGATGAATTATGAGCTGTTTAACTTCCTAACACTAGCTCTAAACAGATTATAACACATCATTAAGAACTAATGACTAGATTTGTTTTAATCAATGAAAATATATATTTTTTTTTATATTTTAATATCATTTGAATTGTATGTTTTATGAAGAAAAAAAACATTTATTATTTTTGATGGTTTACTGACAAGTATTGGCTGCAAAAAAAAGTGATCAGGGATCTAAAAGTTATATTTTCTCCCTTTTTTCTTCTAATGATCTGATCTGTGATCAGATCCGAGCTGTGAGTTTTATGATCCGTTGCCCCACTAGCGGTGACGTATCCCACCGACTTTAAAGAAAGCATAACATGTCCCCGCCAACATCTTTTCCTCTGCTGAGGTCTCGACTTAAAGAGACTGGGTTGGTCCTCTGTGTGTCATCATGCTGCCTGCTGCACATGCAAATGGATCATGTGACTAACAGGCCAGAACTTCTGTGACCTACAGGTCCAGGTGTCCCAGTCCAGGTGTGTTCCAGTGTGCTTTGACTGGAGTGGTGTTATGGCTCAAGAGGCGGAGCTGCTGTACTGGACTGTCCAATGGAATGAGAGCCTCCTCCAATCAACTGCAAACGGAAGCAGGGCATCACACCTATATCATGCCGAGAAAAGTTATTTTAATGAAAATCACTCAGTCACCAAAATACGCTCTTTGTACAAAAGGAATTGTTTGCTCTTTAATGCAACATGTTTTTTGTTTTTTTAAAGATGTTACTTTTTTTTTTTTTAAATGTACCATGATTTACTAAATGTACTATCATGTTTTGAAGAAGACTTGAAACTAGAGATTGAGACCATAGATTCATGTTTACAATGTTTACTGAGGGAATAAATCAAGAGAGAAGTAGAGTCATTTTCTCATAGACTTCTATACGACCAGAGGAGTCGCCCCCTGATGGACATTAGAGAGAATGCAGGTTTAAGAAACTTTACTACACTTCAGACGGAGGTTCGCTGCTTCTTTAGTTCACAGCTGCCTAAATGTGAAGTTGTTACATGTGTCTTTATATCTAACGACCGTTGGATTTATGTTGTTTATCTTTTATTATATTTTATCACATGTTCAGTTTGTTGCATGAATGTATAAAGAGAAAGTGTTGTGTCACTGTTTCACATTTTTCACTTTTCTGTGAAGTGTCATATTTCAGCCATAATGCATTGCGTGTCATGTTATCTTAAGTCAGTCATAGGGAAGCTTTACACTAGTACATTTAAGTGTCTTTAGCAGGTTTGACTTGAGGTTTTTGTTGTGTTTAGGATTCGTCAGACACCAGAGAGAAACAGTTGAGTTAAAGTCAAAACGCTTTATTGCAAGCTTAGTGAGAGTATTACATTTCCGGCATTTATACGTGCACGGTCCTAATTATGGATGTCTAACAGAGTTAGAGTACCAAAGTAAAAAAGGCGCTTAACACAAGGTGCGCAGCGGATTTCATAGGTTCTCCTTTAGGGAGCCTATTGGTCAAATATTAAAGTAGCAGGCGGTGCTTGTTTTAGCTATAAGCGGCCTGGTTGGAGCTCTGGGCATATCCGCCCACACTGGCTCAC
>NW_026554418.1:0-508 GCF_027596085.1 Anoplopoma fimbria | reverse complement strand
CTGGTTGCCCCGTCGCTCAGAGGTCCCTGCGGCCGATCCACCCGGTCACAGCTTTTTTCTGTCCTGGCCCCTCAGTGGTGGAATGAACTCCCCACTGACGTCAGGACAGCAGAGTCGCTGCCCATCTTTAGGCGCAGGCTGAAAACTCACCTCTTCAGGAAGTACTACCCGGAGCCTTCCTCGTAGCACTTATGGCACTCGTATTAGTTGCTGCACTTACTGTATTCGTATCAGTTCGCTGCACTTATTGAATTTGTATTTGTTTACTGCACTTATCCTATTCGTAGTAGTTTGTAGCACTTACTATATTCGGATTAGTCTGTTGCAATTATTGTTTTCGTAGTAATCTGCCTCTGCACTATACTTTTGCTCTGGCTTATACTTTGAGATGCTTGTTTAAGAAAGGAGATGCACTTATGACTTCTGGTGACTAGTAGTTCTCTTGAATACCTATGTTGAATACACTTCCTGTAAGTCGCTTTGGATAAAAGCGTCTGCTAAATGACTG